>NC_136805.1:19906440-20083940 GCF_951216825.1 Electrona antarctica
GATTTTATCGACCTACTGCACATGCTGCACAAGCCTACTGAGAACGACATACCTTAACCTAAACAAAACCACAAGCACGGAGCAGCTCAGTCACTTCCGTGTTTCCTAATCGCAGCCAGTAGGCTCCCAGACTACATGCAGTAGGTCGATAATCGCCAGTAGGTTACTTATCAAGACGATTTTATCGGTTGATAACATTCGAAGCGGGTGCTTTGGGGCAGACCCGTCTAGAGTTTGAATGGACAGGTATCAGTCAAAAGGGAGACATCGAAGAGGAAGGATGGATGGGGAAGGATCAATTATGGAATGTCAGAACAAATTCTGACATATATCCATACTGTATATGGTGATCTAAGGGTTTGAGGTTTGAGGCCAGATGTAGAGTTGCTGGACAATAGTGATGACATCAGGGATCTCTATGGGCTTAATTGTGACAGCATTTACTATGACATCAGGGATCTCCATCACTGATGATGTCACGAGACCTGGGCACCATATATGGGGGCTTTCCCATGTATGGGGATTTTGAGTGATACACTGACTGACGGACAAAAAAACATACTATTTCATAGTAAATGCGACCTACTGTCGCAACAACAGCAGTGGAGAGAGGGAGAGAGAGAGAGAGAGAGATGACAGGTAGGCAGGGGAGAGAGAGGGGGGGGGGGGGGGAGGGGGAGAGAGAGAGATGACAGGTAGGCAGGGGAGAGAGAGGGGGGGAGAGGGGGAGAGAGAGAGATGACAGGTAGGCAGGCAGAGAAAGAGAGACAATTATGATAAATGTGTTTTAGCCAAGCAGAGAAGAGCTGCAAGTGGAAAAGGAAGCTAGAGACAGACAGAGAGAAAGAGAGGCATAGACTGAAAGGGGGAGAGAGAGAGAGAGAGAGAGAGAGAGAGAGAGAGAGAGAGAGAGAGAGAGAGAGAGATCCCTTGGTGTAATGGTCACTGCAGCCATTGTGGAGGTGTCCTTCAGCAACACACTGAAGTCATGCTGTACCTGCCTCTGCAGAACGCTCTGGATAAGACAGGACATTTAACCATTTAAACCCCAGCATCCTTATTGTGGCCAAGGCTTTCACAGAGAATAGCAGACGTGCGATGCGTTGTGAGCTTGTCGATCGGCTATTTTCAGTGAAGGCTTTCCCCACGAAAAGCACAAAACAGAAAATACACTAGTATTGAGCCCTGTGGGACTCCTGATACTGTAACCCATATGGGGTCATACATGTCTGCAGAATTATCTGGATAAGACAAGACATTGAAGTCATACCTTTTGCAGAATGCAGAGAAGAGACAGCTACAGTTTATAATATGACATCAGCTAAATGACATTCCAATAGATTAACCTTTCGTGACTTTAACAATTAGCCAACTAGCCAGCACTTCACAGATTTTGAACCTTATCGCTATCGACCTGTAGTAGTGATAACGTAAAAAGCACATCTTCTCTGTATCTCAGCACTATTTCCAGTGTCCTTTGTCCGTCAAGCAGTTGTCACCCACAATGCATTCTGGTACATGTAGGCACTGTCATCCTTAGAAGATACTGCATTTCTTGCCTCGCCAATCGCATGGAATTGTGTACGCTTCCAGGCGTGGTCACTCTCTGACTACAGTTTGTCGTCATATATCGCAGTGTTGCTATAGATCTTGTAAGAGTGTGCTTTCTGACACTGACAGGTCTCGAACAAAGATAATCGGATCATCTGTTTGAAAATTTGTATTATTTTGTGTCAGAATATTCAATGTTCAATGGGTTTATATACAGTAGAACAGGGTCTGATAAAATATCATATCAGATATAAAAGCTTTGAATCAAGCAACTCAAAAACTGTCTGGGATGCACACAAAAACCAGAGCAGACGTTAAATGATCCCAGAATTGTTCTAAACTGAAATACATGTGTAGGTTGATCCTACACATTGTGTTAATTGAACTCAGGGTACAAATGGAACCATTATGGTTCCCTTTTGTACACCCTCTTGAGTTCATGCATAAATTAACACAGAAGATTCTACGTATTCCAAGCGGAGGAGACAGCACTTACCAAAGGCTTCGTTTTCCTTCTGCACAAGCTTGAAGTTGAAGTTAGAGACAGAGATGAGGCATGGGAACCCAGACTACAGTACCAGCATTCACTTTGAATAACTCCTATTGTGCCACTGAAGCAAGGCATTATGGTGGAAATATGGCACAGACA
This sequence comes from Electrona antarctica, assembly GCF_951216825.1. NCBI lineage: Eukaryota > Metazoa > Chordata > Actinopteri > Myctophiformes > Myctophidae > Electrona > Electrona antarctica. The sequence continues at coordinate 19,908,641 of NC_136805.1, forward strand.
TGCACAATCCATTTCAAAATAGCTGCTGTATGCTTTTTTGTTACTAGAGATAACGCGACTTGTCTTGTGTCCTGTCTCACAAACATTTTTCTCTCACTGCTAAGTGTACATACTGTAGTAGTCATATACAATATAGTCATATGGTTTAGCCATTTACAATACTAGAGCGGTTCCCATGGGGCCTCGTTGGGCACTGGTCTACTTGCAACGATGCAAGTTGGAAATGCCTACCCAGATATTATGTCTGTGTCCCTTTAATGCCCATATATGGAGTTCTTTGTCAGGCATATGCCCAAACATGGAGTGTTCTGAGGTCAGAACAGGCCAGCTCCATATATAGATGCTGGGCAGGCCAGAGCCCGGGCAGATGCCTTTTGGGGGGCGGTTCTGGGTCCGACCGACTCGACACCGGGCACTGCACCCCCTGCTGTGGTGTGGAACGCGTGTGTCGAATTTAAAGTCGGTGCGGCTAACGGTTCTCGAGTTACGTGGATTACACACAGACATACAGACGAACAGAGACTTGGTGCATTTATAGATAGATTATACATTTGTATTCCATAACAGTGATTTGTATCACTGGATGGAGTGCATGTTGTGACAACATGGCAAGGACATAATAGCAATTATGATGTCTCTACGGTTACGGGCACCATAAAGCGGTGAGAGGGGTTATTATTAACAAAGATCTGTAGATTTGTGGATTTTATTTTATTTCATAAAGAATTCCCGAATTTGAAGTGGCTCTCAGCGGCAGTTGAGAATGGGTAGAGACGTCGCTTGGCTGGTAATCAAAATATTGCCAGTTTGCCCTGCAGTCTATGCACCGAAGTGTCCCCGAGCAAGACATTTCAACCACTTAATTGAATTGAATTAATGGCACTTCTTCCCCACTGCTCCTAATAGTTAGGATGGGTTAAATGCAGCAGACACATTTGATGTATGTACAAATGTACAGTGAGAGATCTCAGCCACAACATCAACAACAATAATAATGTGACACACCACAGAGTAAAAAATAATAATCTGACTTGGAATACAAACATTATAATGAGTTTTAGTCCAGTTTAAGGGCTAGAATGGGGGCTGAACAGCGGAATGAAGCTGGGTGGCACAGGTATGATTGCTGGCCCAGACACTGGCCCCACAGGCCACATGGAGCTCTGAATCTGGGTCAGAGCTGCCCACAGGCCTCAAGCTTCTTCATCCCAAATTCCTGCCTCCTCGCCTTCTATGCCACTTTCCACAGTTCACATTCAAAATGAAGAGGGATTTATTTGTGTGGTTGCCCCTAGGGGCAACACAGTACAGTAGGTTCACAGTCCTCTTATGTAAAGCGACTTTGGGAAAAGCTCTATATAAATCTGAGCTATTAATATTGTTACTCGTGTGACATTAGTTCTTTATTATAGCTAAAATAAAAGTTTGTCCCACTAGTCCTCCGACAGGTTTGGCAGCAGACACACAAGTCATTATGTCAAACCGACAGACTTCATTGGAAAACGTGTGCTTGCATTTTTCTAAGCGATACTGTATGTTGTATACAGTAGTTTAGTTTATATTCATGTATTAGTGAATTAGATTTTCTGTTCACATGAATGGGAATACCGTGAAATACCGTCGTATATGGTACCGATACCGTCAGCGTACCATACTGTAAAATCTCATATTGTTATGCCTAATTCCAACCAGTTCCTTGCCCCCTCAGGCGCCCCGGCTGACCAGGGTGAGGCAGTATAGATTAGAGACCAGGATTACTGCATGTTTTTGTGAAGGTACCTACCTACCCTAGGGGACACGGGGAGAACATGCAAATTCCACACAGAAAAGCCATTTTGCCAACCCCACCTAGGGTATGGAGCTGACCTATTTTACAAAAAAGGCACAAATCATAAACGATGTCCAATCAACCGCAAATTTGGATCACGCGAGGGGGGTGTAGCTGTGTACTCAACGCAGCACCAAATGCAATTCCACTTTGACTCATAAGGGTACCACAAACGCAAAAAATCTAAATGTTTTTTGCAAAAAGCATGACTTTTTGGACCAATCTCCTCCTAATTAGTTAGAATAGTTACACATGATCTCGGGAATATTCTCCCCTGGTCTGTTTATTGGGTGATCCATTGCCACAAAGAAATCTCCCTGCGCCACTGGTGGACTGGATTCGTACTGCACTTATGGTGAGCAGGACGATCATTGCTAAAGAATAAAAGTCTGAGGATTTGCCTCCAGCACCTCTATGGTTCTCTCAGCTTGGAACTGTGGCTGCTTTAGAGAAGTTATCTTTTAGGATGAATAACCAGTTGGACAAATATGATTTGAAGTGGAATGTGTATCTTAGTCATATTGTAGGCCCTTGATATTATCTATAGTCAGGTTAGGTAATGCCTTTTGATTGTTCACTGTTATTTTTTATATTCAATATAAGGTAGAAGTTTTTTTTTTTCTCAATCTTTCTTTTCTTTTGAATTATTTATACTTTTGTGCTCTCATATGCATGTATATTTGTTAGTTTTTTTGTGTACATTTTCTTACTTTGATTTTCTTTGAATATTAATTTCAGTACATGTTTATTTGTATATTTGTTCCCAAACTTTTTCGTGTCAAGCACCCCCAAATCGACATGTATTAGGCCGCGGACCCCCATTTGAAAACATATGCCAGTGACCCCGATAAGGGAGGATTTTTACGGCTCTAGCAGTGATTCCGAAACATATTAATTTCATGGACCCCCAGTTTCACACGCATTATGCTACGGACCCCCGATTTAATGGAATTTCTATCTCTGGTACCCCAATTTATATTGTAAAACTACTGTTAATTTAACTCTGAGAGCGGGTCCATTTGGTTCCATTTGTACACTCTCTGAGTTACAGACCCATAAGGGTGCATTTGGTTCCTAACTATCACAGCATAAAACCTTGCACCAAACAATCTTCTAAAAATAGCGTTAGTGAAATAGTGTTAGAAACATAGCGAAATGCCCTGGACATTTTTTGGTATTGTATCACATTCACAATGCCACCATGATCGCACTTTGCAAGGTGTAACAGAGTAGCCCAGAAGCCTACAGTATCTCACTTGGCTAGTGGGTTTCTCCATTGGATGACTGGTGGATATTTGTTTCTCACACGGAAGACCATGGGTTCAAATTAAAGTGGTTACAAAGGCACCGCTTCAAATAGGTCGTGAAATGACGTAATGTTGGACCCCACTGGTTAATGACATGACTAGTCAGACCTTAACCAATGAAACAAATACTGTACGTAAATCTGGAGCTGGTACTCTAGATACAAATAGTACTTAGTACAGCTCATCACAGCTGACCGGATAGTGCATCAAGCACATAATCGCAACGTCACGGTTAGCATTTCAGCTATCTAAATAAAGCAAAAACTGTGAAAAAAGTACATTTATTTAAAGGTTTCATGACATTAATTTTCATTTTTTTGTTATTAATTTAGGTTTTCTGTGGTGTGGGGTTTTCTCAGTGTGTTCTGAAGCCTTTTGAGCTGCAATGAAAACAGGCAAAATCCCTCAACAGTGACATCTGCTGGAAAATTGTTAGGCCATATATGGGAAATCAGAGCACTTGCTTGAGCCTAATTATTCAGACCACAGAAAATCTACTGAATGTTCAAAGTTCAGGTTTTTTGGGTGCAATTGAGCTCAGAAAACCTATAAAAAAATAAGACAAATTATAACAACGTTTTTTCAATGTCACCAGACCTTTAAAAGAAACCGCTCATCACATGAACAATCCGGTGCTTGTGACAGCAGTATAGTGCAGCACTCCGAGTCCTGAAAGACTGCACACCGCAAAACACTCCTAGTGATACTGTCTGTCCTGAAGCAGCTTTCTAATTTCTCGCAGAAGATAGCAGTTAAACTGTCTATTTCTCTTCCCACTATGTATCCCTTCTATGCCAGGATTTAGAAAGGACCCAGAACCTACTGTGAGACTGTACATGTTTGAAATAAAAGGCAGAGATAGCTGGTCGATGGCACTGCTCAATCAATAGAGTACAAAGGAGTAGAAATTACCGCCAGATAGCCAGATAGTGTGGTTGCTCGGGATTGAAGATCGTAGAGTCGTGTCTTATTGGAGGTTACATGCCATGCTTGAGCAACCAGTCTTCTACATGAAGACTGCTTTTATTATTAGTGTGGTTGCCCAAAGGTCACACTTTATTATTATTTTTCTGGAGTAACCTACCTAACTTCCGCTGTGATTGGCCGAGCTTTGCATAACGTTTGTAGTAGCTAATTGGCTGTTGTTGGTTACGTAACCAATCTATGTTTTACAAGTTTATAGACATAAATTCCCTTGCAGGGGCAGAAGACCAAACTATTCAAGCGTTATAGAAATGTTCAAATTACTTTTCAAGAGAGTCATGATTTTTAGGGGATATATCCCCTCCGACTTATTTACGCATGATCACAGGGGTAACGTGACATTGTAATTGGCTGACAATATTCGTGGGAGGGGCCTATGTAAGCGACTGCGGCAACCACACTTTTTTAGTTATTATTATTATTATTATTAGTAGTAGTAGTAGTAGTAGTAGTAGTAGTAGTAGTAGTATTAATAATGACAGAATTTTAGTGTGTACTATATTGTAAATCCAACAGAACATAAGCCTATTGTAAACAACAGTGAAAACTTTAAAGTGAAATAAACTACCGGTAAACTAATAATGATAATATTTTTGCTGGAACTGTTTGCCCCGCAACATGATTCCGGATAAGCGGTGGAAGATGGATGAATAATAAAAACTATAAAGGGCCGTTAAAACATAATTACACGTTTGAATTTTGGCCAAATGTTGACGCTGCAGGGAAGGCCTTGGGGTGCCCAAAATCAGTAGGGTTCATCCTGCAGTGAGTGTATATTTAGTGGGCTCGCTAAAGGTGGCCCATTCATATAGTTTAAACAATTTATTTTTATTTTTTACAATGGTGGCTTGTCTTGTAAACAGGGCATAGCTACTCTCAGGGACACTGGGTCAAAGCACTCTTGAGGGGCCCTTCTGATAAAAAGAAAATCATAGTACAAACTGATACATTGAGCCAACAAGCCGCAAGACAAGCTTGTTCTGAAGGACACAAAAAAGAAGACTGGTTGCTAGTCGCGATACAAGGGACAAACCAAGGACAGCACTGTCACTCTACACATGCATCGATTAACGAATGGTTCAGGCCGAACCATTCGCTAATCGATGCATGTAGAGTGGCAGTGCTGAAGTTACTTCAGCACCATCATTGATGGACAGCGACAGACCATATGTGCACCCTTCAAAATACACCCTTAAGAGATGGCTGAAATAGCAGCTGGATCAATTAATTGAGTTGAAAGAGGTTCCTTTTACATACCCATGTTGTTCTTTGTTGTTTTACTTGTGTAGTATATTGAACAGGTATGAATGTGTGTATTATATTGATTATATCATATGTTGTGTGCGTGTGTGTGCGCGTGCGTGCACATGCGCATGTGCGTGCATTCATATGCTTCAAGGCTAATTAGGCAAACGGGCAACATCTGAGTACTGAGCAGACTGTTAGTGGTGGATGATGAGTGATTAGTTGGAATGCATGTGGGTGTAACTGAGTAGACAGTGGAGGGACAGAGTAGACCGATGATATGTGGATAAGACAATAGGCCGGACTTATAGAAACTACAGTTAGAGTATAGTAGTATAGCAACACTACAGTTACACTTTTTTATGTATCTGATGTATTGCCATGCTTTTTGTTCTTGCTTAATGTTGCTTAATTGCAACACGAATAGCTATAATCACTGTCATCTTATAGTAACCTGTTGTACAGAGCAAGTTAATTCAAGAAGTAGTGAGTGGTAGGTGTTAATACATGGCAACAGTGATAGAGAACTTTCTTTTTTGACAATTCAAAGTCACATAGTAGATAGCAGAAGGAGGAGAGGACACTAGAGCAGCACGGGCATTTTTAGCCTCACATAGTAGATCATTTGGGCATCATGGAACAGCTGTATTGCAGCTGATTGCAACTGTATGTGCGCGACTGCTCCTAGGTCCCAAGTCATTTATTGTATAGCTATTGTCAATACAAAGTTTAATAGTTGCACTCTAATGTACTTTTCATTGTACTAACTAATGAATATCATAGTCTTACAGCTGTAAGACTATGGTGGTGAACCCACGCAGTTCTGGCCTTTTGTAGTTTGTAATTATTATATGATACAGTGTATTGTATGGACGGTTTGATGGACAGGCCGAGCCGACCACTATTGCCATCCATAGAGCCCTGTCGTTTAACAAAGTGGCGACCTACTTAATCCTGCATTTGTGTAGCGCTTATATTCTACTCCTGGGCATGAGCCTGCAGACAATGTGTGCATATACGAGAGCCTTGGGTAAGGATCTAGGACCTCTCAGGGCATGAGACAGACAATGTGTGCATATACGAGAGCCTTGGGTAGGATCTGGGACCTCTCAGGGTCGGCATCGTCATTAGCACGTGTATATAGTCACTGTAAATATTTGATGAATTACTGAGAAGCCATTTCAAGCTATTAAAAGCCTATTATGATAGCAATGAAGGACAACGGAAGTTAATCTGACTATCATCACAATAATTAGCCTATCATTTTTTGATTGAGCCCCGATGGACAAAAAAAGATGGGAAAAAGTCTTACCATTATTTATTTACTCTATACCTTTTCCATTTATTTTTATTCGGCTAAGTGGTATTACATATAATATTGGGAAAACCTAACGTTGCTCACCTTTTAACTTCTGTACGCAACCTTTGAACCTGTTATTCATGGGGTGTCCGGGTCGTGCGGTGGTAAATGACCTGCCTGCCACTGTGAGCACTGTGGTTCGATTACTGTAAGCGGCCTCCAGCTCGGCTGGCCGCTCCATCGAACATAATTGGCTGTGTTTGCGGGTGGGAAGCCAGCAGGAGACTTGAGTGCCTGTTCGGGAGGGAGCTTTGAGAGATTGTTTACACGGGAACCTCAATTTCGCCCCTTCCTCACTCCTCTGTCCTGCTTTTCTCCTTCCACCCATCCTTCTCCTGACAGGTGTATCACGACAGTTGTCAAACTTAATTAAGGGGAAAATGTCTAATGTCTTTCTTTCTTTCTTTCTTTCTTTCTTTCTTTCTTGCTTTTCTTCCTCCCAGCAACAACCAAACTACTGGAGTTTCAAGGTTGGTTTTAACATTGTGTTTGTGATTTAGCATGAATCTGTAATTTAGCATGAATCTGTGTGTCTTGGTCTGTAATAAGATAACCTTTCATTGTGTTTGTGCATGCCTGCTTGCCTTCTCCATTCATTGAAATATTGTTTCAGTTTTGGCTCAAATCTTCAATGCGGTTGGATTGAACCTGGGAAGTCACACGGCAAGCTACCCTGACTTTGCAAATGCTGTCTGAAAAAACAACAACATTTGCAGTACTTTATTGGTTGCGGACACTCCAGACAGTGTTGCACTGCTGATTTTATCTTTGGAGGGACGCTATTTTAAAGACGCCACGCACGTGTCACTTACCACCTACACTACAGGTCACATAATGGGCCATTGATATGCATCTAGGCTCATTCTTATGTTAATGCACGCTGGTGTGATACTCAGCAGCTTTTGTAAAGTTTGTTGAGGTGTGAAATTAAGGGTTGTTTGTAATCGATGCATGTGCGTGCGTGTGCTCCGGAAACATCTTTGGGGGGGGGCAGCGTGGTACAGTGTGCAATGACCAATGCAACAATGATTGTGGATGATGGTAAGGTAATGTTGAAACGTTGCTGATTAAATCTAAGTAATCAATTAGTGTGGGTGTATTTTTGTTTATCCGTATTGGTTGTGAATGGGAAATCTCCTCTCAAGTAATTGTACTTTCACAGCTTGAAGCCCTCATTGCAGTTACACCTAGGTAATTAGGCTATTCGATAATAATATTCAATAGAAACTGATCCTTGGGGGAATAGGAGACATTTAGGCAATAATAACTGTGAAGGAATTGTATTTGATTATCACACTTGCGTGTCGTGTGAGGAGTATGTTTATTAAACAATCCATGCGAGATAGGGCTGGGTGTTATGACTTCAAACAGTTATCACTTATTTTTTCAAGCTTTTGCCTTGATTATGATTAATGAACTATCTTTTTTTGAAAACAGTGAAAATAGCAGATGAACAAGCTCCGATCTACAAGCTCACAGGCTGTCATGATGAGACGTGTTGCGAGCTGGTAGATCTCCTATTTTCACTATTTTTGCATGGCACCATTGTAACATAAGTACAGTACTCAAGTAAATGGACTTACTATCCACCACCGCTTATTGTACAGTAAGTGATATTTTTGGGTTGGTCGTTAAAGAGTTCTATATTCTGATAGTAATCATTGCTATATAGCATCTTCTCAGTTACAGAGGTCTTCCGTCTCAGCAGCTTCCGTCTCATATTCCTCAACTTCCAATTTTGTCTGCAATCTTTTATTCACTTCTTGTATCCTGTATGAGTTTTGGATGAAATATCCAAACCTGAGTTAAAATGTATTTTCTGTTTTATCAAAGAGCTGGGTAGATGGGGAGACCCCTGTTACTGAACAAACACTCTATATGGCAACAATTACTTGGGACACACTTGGGAATATAGAGCTATTTAACAAAAAAACAGCAAAAAAAATAAAATAATAACACTTATGTACACCCCCTTTAAGAGCTGAGATAAACATTTATTGGTCCCTGGAGGAGAATTTGGCAACGAGGCTGAAACACAGTAGAGGCAGCAGAGGTAAGGGTAGACGACTAGACGTAAAACAAAAACACACTAGAAATACATCACTGTGGTTGTACTGTATGCTTCCACCAACCAATTGCCGTTTCTATCCATACCTGACCAGACTCATCAGTCATTGGAGAAAATCAGTAGGTACGTACTACGTACACAAGTTAAAGCGGAACTCAGAGGTGTAGAGGATGGACAGGAAAGGTGACAGACAGCATGATTACTTGGGGAGCGGCAGTGTTGCTCACCAGAACATCTGACAGGCTGCCCTGCAGTCTCACGTACTTCTTTGGTCTGCTGGTGAGGTAGTCTGTAATCCAGGTCACCACACCGTGGTCCACCTGCATCCCTGAGAGCGTCATAGCTAGCCAGAGTGGATGGATGGGGTTGAAGGAACTGGAGAAGTCGGAGAACAAAATTCTCACAGTGCTGCATGGCGTGGCCTCTCCAGGTAATTCCATGATTTGAATTACAGATGACTTGAACAATAATTGTAGGTTTTCTGTTTCCGGAAATGTGTTTATAAAAACTTTGTTTAGAGCATTGAATGCCATCTTTGGATTTGGGCAAGCGTATGTACAATACCGGTGTTACCTCATTAGATGGCTGTACATTAATACAGCATGGAATTGTGAACAAAATCATCTTTAGTTGTAGGTCTGAGAGGCTAAATCTCATCAAATGGTGGTCTGTGGCTCAAATATGAACCTTGATACGAAAAGGGTTGAAATCCACTGATATAAACATTTTTTAGACCCTGTAAATGGATCACACACATATTGCTCTTTAACATCAAGTCAATTAAATAATTGGAATCCCAAAAATAACAGCGGTGTGCGTCAGAACAGAACATTCACCTTCAACAGGCATGACAACATGAGGCCCGCGAATTGTATTGAAGTTTTTGTAATCGGGGATCATATTGAGAAAATGAGCTTGTTTTGAGCCAAAAAGAAGAATCCAAGATATTACGATTCTAAAAACGGCGTTCCCATAGACAGCATAAGCCAGCGGAATTTTCATTTCCATTATTATTTTTTTCCATTGCACCCGAAGTATTACGAGCGTGTAGAGAACAACACTGTAATCAATTTATATTAAAATAGGTGTCAAAAGGCGAACTCGGCGCAGAGGGCGTTTGAACTAGGAGGCGTCAAAAGGCGATATCGGTGGTAAATTAGTTAATCACATGAGAAGCATTTTTTTCAATTAAAACAGGTTTTAGTATATGAGTGAATCAATGAGTGAGTTTTTTTTATTTAAAGATGGACATTTTCCATCCACTGGGCCAAGGCCATTACGTGCGTGCAGCGGTATGATCGGTATGCCTGAAATTCCTCCAATGAGAGGTTCCATGGTGCAAAAATTAAGCGTGATTAATATGTGTTGATCTTTTTTAATCGTGTTATTGTTTCTGTAATTAATTCATCGAAATGAATCAGTTAAAGTCCCAGCCTTAGTTCCAAGTTGTTGTATATTCTATTCATACAGATGCCAGATAGTGAAGGCTAGAGCTGCTTGACTCTTGAATGGAACAGAAACCGTGTGTGGGATGTTCAAGGCTACGTTTTGATAATTTCATGATTATCTCGGCACGTCTTAGAGACGAAATATGTATCTCCTTGCTGCAATATCTCCTTCTGCAAAGGAGAGGGGTGAAGGAAGGTGAAGGGGTGACTCAAGGTGTATACAAAACGATAAGCAAACTGCATTTCCAGTATGGTGCACTAGCATGAATGTTTCTACGGTATAGGTGCAGAATGCACGTCTGAAATGACGTGCTAATGGACTCAGTGCAGTATATTTGACCCTCAGAGTTTAGATTTGGGTTTGTCATGCAGGACTCCAAAACGAGTCTGAGGGGTTTTGACCCCTGCCTTTATTGTGACCCATTGAAGGCAGGGCCAGGAGATTGTATAGTTGAGTTTATGCTAGCATAAGCGCTTACAGTGAGCCAACAGAATCTTAATGAGAAAATTACTTGCTATTCTGAAATCTCTCATCCCTATTGCTGACACAGTGAATGTAGAGTTTTCTCAAATATTCGAGAGCAATGCTGCTTTGTAACTTAATTTAAAATAATAATAATAATTAGATATGCTGTATTATACATTAATTCATGAGTAATAGGAGGTGAGGACAGGAAATGGAGTATGATTTAATGTCATATACTCCTCCACCCCAAGCAGTTCCTAACTGAAAGCCCCCCACCCCCCTCACCCTACTACTGGGGGGCGAGATATTATTTATATTATTTAATACTATGAACTGTAGCATGATGTGAAACCATATCACAAAAAGCACTATACACAATTATGTCATACACATGTTTTACAGTTTCAGTTCACACTCAGTTTCAGTTCACACTGACATTACATGTCATGCAATATATTTCCAGTAGTGGTAACCCAATCTGTTTTTCTTATTGAGAACGCAATGATTGCGAACGCAATGAGCCATTACTATGTAACCCAGGCAGAACTGTCTGTCTGTCTGTCTGTCTGTGTGTCACGCTGTGACACCACTCGCCCGCCACCAGAGGGCGCAGCTGTACACACACACACACACACAAAACACGCGCACACACACACACACACACACACACACACACATACACACACACACACACACACACACACACAAAGAAAAAAAGAGAGAAAAAAAACCTTAAAAAAACTTAAAAAAACAAAAAAAAAATAAAAAAAAAAAAACATAAAAAAAGAAAGAAAAGGACGTACGTAATTTATTCTAATTGTTGTTATTAAAATTTACGAGCTGCGTTCGCTTCCCACGTTCGTGCATCTTACTTGTGGTTCATTGGGGTCACATGTATGTGCACAGTGCATGTACGCAAGCACACACACACACACACACACACACACACACACACACACACACACACACACATGCACAGGCTTTATTGAATGTGCTTGTTGTAGCTCCCACCGGCTGGGTTATTGCTCTCCGTTCCTCTCAAGCTAGGGGCCAGGAGTTTCGCCTCCTCTTCTGATGCAATAGAAAACCCTGCAGCTAGCTCTATGTGTGTGTGTGTGTGTGTGTGTGTGTGTGTGTGTGTGTGTGTGTGTGTGTGTGTGTGTGTGTGTGTGTGTGTGTGTGTGTGTGTGTGTGTGTGTGTGTGTGTGTGTGTGTGTGTGTGTGTGTGTGTGTGTGTGAGTCCCTTTGATGTTCCAGTTGTTGGCTTCCTCTCTAAATGTGCATGCACGCACACACACACACACACACATGGGTTGTGCACATGCATTGCCAACCCATTGTAGATTAGCATACAAACATCTTGAGGGTGTAGCTGAATACACTGCAGTGGCCGTGAAAACTGGAAATCCACACATTGGACATGCTTGGACACATGCACACATTCATGGACTTCCACTCACATTGACATTGTCTGCTTGTTCAAACTGTACGCCATGGAGGGAACAGTCCACACACAGTAGGCCTTTTCCTGCTGCTGCCCAGTGACAGTGTCAATAATAATGGAGCAGAGGACGGCATAAATCTCTCCCTCTTGTAGTTCCCGGCCTGACTAATGCAAGTATTAATGCCCCCATTTGGCAACTCTTGACACTCTTGTCTGTCTGGAGTGGCGAAAGTAATCACGTCTTATTGTCTCCCCGCTCCGGCCCAGTGGGGAATGAGGGAGAGTGTTCTTTATGTGCAGACCATGGGCTTAGGCCATGCAGAAGTGGTCTTCGTTTCCATGGGAAATACGAATGCATCTAAAGATCGAGAAGAGATCGGATTTGTTCAGTTAACTGGGCCAATTGAAGGACATTGGGGTATAAGATGTAACATAGCTTAGTGACTGGTGTCTACAAGTTTGGCATGTAGATTGATTGTGGAGTCGGGATGGCTTCCAAAATGGCAAAATAGACCCCTTGAAGTATCTGGAAAAACCACAGTGTAATCTGTGGATCTGTGGATGTGGTCTGTGGATGATACGCAGAGGAGCTAATTCTTCTGGTGCTATGCAGCATTCATGTCTTTTAGTCATCCTAGCCATTGTTTACACAGTTGCTACTGTATTTGATATTTACTTGGTATCTTAGTTACTTTGTAGTTTGTAGCACTTCATTGTTTTATTTGTGTTTATTTACTTGATGATTTACCCTTGCTTGTTGACTGGGGTTCATGCCATACACATGTATACTCTGATCTTGCACTTTGTAACTCACTGTGGATAAGAGTCTGTTAAATGCCTAAATTGTAATTGTACTTGTTTACATGCAAGTATGGGAACTACAGTATCCAATATAATGAGTTTTTCTTTTGAAGTTAATTTATTTCAACTTGAATCTCCATGTACACTACAGTGCGTGCTCTCATTAGCAATGGTGTGTTATATTGGGCCTTCAAACTGTATTGTAAAAATGGGCAGCCAATATGCAATTAATGATGCAATACTATATTCACCTTTCTTAAAGAGGAAAGGGTGTCTGGCTGAAGATAAAGGTCAAAATAAAGTCAACTGTAAACACTAAACATACACAAACAAACATCTTTCAGAATGGATTTGCATCACTTCAGGGAGCCTGGAAGCCTTTGAATGGAGCTCATGTGCTGCTGCAACACGCACGCACGCACGCACGCACGCACGCACGCACGCACGCACACAAATCCTGTGACCTGGGCATTCTCAGTACAGAGGGGTATTCCTCTCTCCCATTGAGCTAGCTCAACACTGAACTATTCAGACAGACCCTTTTGTTGCCCTTGTGCTGTTTGGCGGTTGATATGGTGTTGGCTAGAAAATCACTATTCCCCAATCTGAGTCAAAGAATGGCGAGAGTGTTTTCTGCCACTAAAAGGCTTAGGTTGCCCGCAATATTCCCCCTTGCCGAGTGGCGTTATGCTGTGGTACGTGGCAAAAATCCCAGAGTGGCTCTTAAATCCGATCTACCAAGACAACAAGGTCTGCTTAGAAGGCTACAAATGAATAGGGGTGCACTCTCTCTAACAAGAAGAGAAAAACAATGACCATGTTAAAATTCCTTTCCCTGCATATTTCTCCCCGCCAAGCCGGAACGGCCAGGAGGTGGAGATGATGTTTTCGCCTCGGGCCTGAGTTTTGTGCTATAACTCTGTAGGTCGTAAAGTCCCCAGAAATATAGGTCACACCCATTTCTGCCTTGTTACAATTACAACCATAGGGGTAACCTTGGTGTAACATGTTCCCAAACTCCCAAGAACCGCCAGCAACACAAATGTTCAGCCTTTTTACAGGTTTTAATTTAAAACCATTTCCTTCTAAATACAGTGTGTTCAAAAACATTTCTAATATTCCGTTCCAATTGTTTATAACTGCCTTCCAATGTTTGTGTAGGCAACTCGGCCTGGCGGAGACCTTTGCACAGAGGAGCACACTTTTCTAGTCTGTATCTGTATTTACAAAATGCTGAAACTGCACTCGCAAGACTTTTGATTTGAAGGTCAAACATTGAATCTCATAGCAAGCGTTAACTTCAGACATCTTTGTCTCCACCAATCCGAAGGCATGGGGAGAGAGTATGGTTTGCACTCCATCCGTGTGTCATTGTGTCCGTCCGTCTGCGTACAGCTAATCTCCGGCACCAGTGGCCCGGGCCGCCCGGCCCATCCCAAACTGTGCACACACTCCCTGGATGCCAACGACGAACCTCTGCCACAATCTTTCCACAGCTGCATGTAATAGCGCCACCATGAGGCCGATTTTAGCAAAACATTTCTTTATATTACTCGTACACATTTTATCCATACATCACTCAAATCGGTATACACCATCTCTATAGTTTTGTGATCAACACGGACCTGTCCGTCAAATCATGAACGCCGAGTGCACGTTGAGGGCATTTTTTCATGCACATTCCCACTAGGCCGAGGAATGAATGCCACTTGAAAATGTACACATCAACCTCATGGTGGTGCTATAACTGGCCGATTCGTGTTTTTACCTATAACTGCACCGATCTGTGTTTCAGCATGGAACCTTTGACCATGTGACCATGTGCATGCTCTCCAATCACAATCAAATTGCCCTTTAGCAAGGCAACCAACCTGCAACACCTGCTCCTGTGTTGATGTTTAGTGGATAACAGCACAAGACTCATTGGACAGCTCACAAATGAATGCCATCTGTGTCCTGTCAGGCTGTCACTACTCCCACAGGCGTCTGCTTTCAGAGGGTAACCTTCCTTGAACCTGATCACAAAGCAAAGCTCCGGTTCTAGTACTAAAAAGTATTATACCTTAACCCCATTAAGACCTGAGGCCGAGCCTACAAATGTATTTTAAATCACAGTTTTCCTTTCTTTTCTTTTTTTCTTAGTACCGGTACCGGTAGCCAAATGTGTTTCTTTAGTTGTTATGCCAATTGATTCCTCCACATTTCTGTGTCATCACTGCTGTCGGATCCTACTGACTCACCTGCCAGTGGGGAGCCCTCACTCAGCCCAACACTCCCTGCTGACAGGTGGTACCCCAGCCCGTAGGATTACATGCAATGACCAATATCACCCTCCCCGCCCAGCTTTCGTCCGCGCAAACTTGAAATGTTTGACCATTGAGCAAGTGGTGCCTTTTGTATGGTAACCTACAGATGCCATGAGAATGTGCTGGCTCCTTGGTTGGCTGGTTCAAGAAGGTTTACACTATATATAAAATATCAATTGAATATTGGTATTCAAAATGGCTTCTGTAGCTGAGTTGAGCATTTTGAAAATAAATTGAGAAATTACTTTGTGTTCTTCTCAATGGAATGGAATGCCATGACTGTGGTGGGATTATATCCATGGAGGATGTGACAGTTGGGAAGGCCTGGCACAGCTGTGCACAGCTGTCTTATCAATCAAAAACAAGACCCTGTTTATTGGCTGGTTAAAATGTGGTTTTGTCCGGCCAGCCAATCGGTGCTTGAGAGTTGATTTCGTCAGTGAGAGCGATATGCACTGATGTTTGGTTTAGGGGTTCTTTAAGACAAAAAAGCACAGTGGATAATGTACTAAAACGCTTTATGGAGCCCTGATACTTATGGCAAAAGCCATTCAAGCTCAGTAACAAGCCGGTTAAAGACTGATGCCTGAAATAGAGGTAAGGGGAAACATGATTGAAACTAGCATTTAAGACGAGAACTGCCTTGTTACGATGTTTTCATATTTCAAAGATATTACTTATGTTGCAAAATCTTGGACTTCACTCTTCTGCACTGGCAGTTTGGGCTGACATTAATAGCTCTAGTCTAGACATTAATGTGACTGCTAGTTTCTTTGATGAGTTCAGTCTAATTGGTGCTGTTCCCTAGGAGAGGTCTTCTGAGGTTTCTCCTGACACCCAGATGAATTCGACACAAGCCTGCAGTCAATTTATCCAACAGAGCTAGTCCTTGTATATCTAATGATATCAAAACAATTAAATGGTTATATAAGAGGGCCCAAAGAGTGTTGTAAAAGAAAAGAAGAAAAAAAAATCCTACTGAGCCAAAGTTGAGTTGACAGTCACAGACTTAACCAGTTGAACCCCAGCATGCCTATACCATGGGGAAAAGGGATGGAAGGGATCCCTGAGGATACAGGCTTCTGAGTAGAAACGTTTCTCATTCTGATTGTTTTCTTTAAAAGCCTCCCATGGACAGGTGGAAATAGCGTTTCACTTCAAACAATTAATACAGCTAGAGCGGTGCCCGTTGGGCACTGGCCTACCTGGAACGATGCAAGTTGGAAATGAATGCCCCACCACCCAGTTATTATGTCTATGTCCCTTTTATGCCCATATATAGAGTTCTTTGTCAGGCATGCCCAAATATGGAGTCTATGCAGATGTCAGCGCATCATTGTGATGTCAGAACAGGCCAGCTCCATATGGAGATCTAGGGGTTGATCAGGTGTGATCATTTGGCTAATTTGGGGCCTGTCCCAGAGCCTGGGCAGGGGCCCTGTCCCAGAGCCTGGGCAGGGGCCCTGTCCCAGAGCCTGGGCAGGGGCCCTGTCCAGAGCCTGGGCAGGGGCCCTGTCCCAGAGCCCGGGCAAAGGTTTTTTGTGCTGGACAACGGAAACTCGGAATTGAAGCTCAGATTGAGGTGCTCATACAAAACATTGATGTTTTAGGAGCTCAATTAAAAATTCCCGCAATCGCGGTACCATATCAACACATATCTAGCGAGTGCCCCGGAAATTATTGATTGTTACTTCCGGTTCATCAAATCAGCTGGTGGATCTTCAAAAGCGTGCTAAACTTGACATTAAACGTGGAGTTAACTTAGTTAAAGTAAAACAAAAATGGAAATGATGTGTGCTAATGTGCTTTGTTGCTTACATAACATGCACCTGCACCCCAGAAGCTGTCATTCTGTTTATACTTTGGTAGCTGTTGTGCCCGACATTGGAACCAAGACATTTTGGTTTATCCCTTTGATGTATAAATATCAGTATCACATGTTTTGCATATAGGTTTTTTTTATTCTTTCATAGTAATGCTAGTGTTTTACCTTTATCTTGGATGGACCTACCTTGAAAGTACATTTTAAACTCTGTGACACGACGTTTGGAGCCAAGGCTCTTCATCTGGTCAAACTCTTCATCTAGTGTTTGACCATATGAAGAGCCTTGGCTCGAAACGTCGTCAATAAAGTAACATTTGGAGCAGATGAGTGTGCAGGGTTCTTTTCTCTTTTTCTGATGTCACTTTTGAACCCAGCACCTCTACTAAGCGATGTGCGTATTCTATTAGTTTTTGTCTGCATAAATAAATAAATAAATAAAAGTTGCTGGAACATGAACACTGGCTACCATCAGTAGCAGATAGCAGGTCTCTGTGTGGTGCTTTGTGTTGTTGGAACGCAGCCAGGTGTTCTCTGTTTTGGGACGGCGTCCAAGGTTACATTATGGTATTATTTTGCAGAGCAGTGCCACTCATCAATGCCAGTTTTAGAACAAGTGACCAATCATGAAAGAAAGGCTGATCATATAGGCCTTCTGATGAATAGATACTCTGCTATCAGTGCTGCTACTATCAGTGCTCAAACATCAGTGCTAAATGTGGAATGAATGTTAGAATGAATGAGTGGCTGAGTAGAATTCAAATGGACAATCATTTAATCATTTGTATTGTGAATCTTTCAAAAAGGAAAAAAGTTCCTTTGCAACATTTATCCTCAACAATCAAGATTGTTGAGGATAAATGTCACGGTCATCAATCTAACTTGTCTAATGCCCAGCCTTTTCAAGGGGTTGTTTTATTTATAATATTTAACCCTAGAACACTAAACATAGTTTTTGTCACACCATCAATAAACACGGGTATGTTTTACCCAATGTAAAATATTACATGAAAAATACTTTCTCATCAAAATATAGTGAAGTACAGCAATACATGGCAACTTGACAACAATTCTATAATATTTCAAAATTACTTGTAACATAGGGGGGCAAAATCTGTGAAAAACTTGCATATTATTTTAAAATCACACCCCGTGTGAAGTGAGTGGTGCAACTCCGTGTGGTGGTCCTCGAGGGGTCCCCGGAACATCCAGACCCCCAGGAACACACCCAGGGGGTCGGGCCTGTTCCGGCGAGCCGGATATGGTGCCGGATACCATATATGGTGCCCAGGTCCATATATGGTGCCCAGGTCTCGTGACATCATGTGACATCATCAGGGATGGAGATGTGGAGACCCTGATGCCATATAAATGCGACCTGCTGTCGCAGTCAAGCCCATATGGAGATCCCTGATGTCATCAATATTGGCCAGCAACTCTACATCTGACCTCAAAACCTCAAACCCTTAGATCTCCATATATGGATATATGTCAGAACCTGTTCTGACATTCCATATGTTTATCCTTCCCCATCCATCCTTCCTCTTCGATGTCTCCCTTTTGACTTATACCTATCCATTCAAATTTCAAACTCTAGACGGGTCTGCCCCTGTGCCCCAAAGTTATTAGTGCAGCCACGAGAGTTCTCAACAGGCCCACCTGTCCATTCAAACTCTAGACGGGCCTGCCCCAAAGTTATTAGTGCAGCTGCGCCCGGCAGCCGGCGAAAACTAGTGTTCTCAACAGGCCCGAAAATGAAGGCCCGGCCCTATACCTGGGCCCTCATCAAACCCTGTACACTCAAGAGAATGTCCCCGCTACCACCCTTAGATCTCCATATACTGTATGGAGCTCACCTGTTCTGACATTCCATATGTTGACCTCATCAAACCCTGTACACTCAAGACATGCTCCTTATATGGCCAGTACAGAATTCATTCCATGTTGATCTGACCCCCCTTGCCAAAGCGCCAGCGCTCGCCCAGCAGTCTACCGCCAACGAGGCGGATGCGTGCACGCAACCTCGCTCCTCGCTTCTCGCCCTCAGGCGTCTTACTGGTAATAAGATACCTGCTGTGATGGCCATATGACGTTTGGGGAGGATGAAATGGGATGAGGCCCATTGGGAGAGGCTTTGGGGAAGTTCACTGGACATTCCTGCATGCAGTCTTGCAGTGAATATGTCATAGGCGTAAATGTACAGACTGCATAGAATAAAAAATAGAAAAACAGTGGGTATGGGGCAGACATGCTTGTCCTCTCTCATTATGTGAGCACCTGAAGAGATGGCCCTCTGCAGTCAGTACCTACTGAGAAAGTGGGTGCTAAGTTAAACAGAAATATCGGGGGATTGCTTTCCGCCACACATTCGGAAGCACACAATTGTCTAGATAGAATGTCATTCCCATTCACTGGAACAAAGGGTACTAATTAGAAACACAAATTAGAAACCGCTGTCCACTGACATTTGGTCACGAATGTACAACATGTTTGGCAACGAGGTGGTCTTATTAATTAGCCTTTAGCCTCTGTGAGGGGTCCCCCTCTTTACAGTCTCTCTCGCTTTCTTTCTCCATGTATATTTCATTTCGTTTGTTTTCCAAACCTATTCTGCTCCTCTATTTTTTGTCTCACAACTAAACACAACATTTTCCCTTCGACAGCTTGATGCTTGGGGTGGTACAGGTGCAAAGTGTGGCGTTTCTGGCTTATCAACACATGCTGAGGCCATACACCTGCAAACAAATGACAAGCACACTGCACACACTGACAGATGGGTGTATACGGCGCTGTTGTGGGTGTGTTGGTTTGCGTATGTTTGCAGGAAAACTCATTTATTTCTGCAGAGAGGATCCAAGCACAAAACAACATAAACTGTCCAAACGGATTGGGTTTGCATGTGTGCACACGTAGTTGCACATTTTTCATTTGAAGGTCGCCATGTGCATGCGCATGATTGAGTAGTGAGTGAGTAGTAGTGTTACACATGATACACCGTGTTAACATGAAGGTACAGTATAAAATATATGGTATATGTAGTTATCTAGGTACTGTGCAGTATGTATGGACGGTAGTTACTGTATGTAAATAGGCATGGTACAGTATGTATGGACGGTAGTTACTGTATGTAAATAGGCATGGTACTCGGCCATACATACAATATGCATCAATGCATGGCCAAGTACCATACAGTACTCACCTGTACTCTGTCAGGTTGTTGTTGTGCAAATCACAGATAGTCTCACAGCGTTGGCGTACGGGGTATAGGCAATACCAACAGATGTGTATTAAGGTGATATTCTTTAAGCTCACAGCACTGTGGGAGCTCATTACTGTAGTTTCTGGGCTGGAAAATGTCTGTCAGTAAGGATTCATTAAAAAGCAGCCTGTTCCAGAGGCTCCTGTTAGCGCTGTAATGAGGGGTTCTTCACGATTTGAGCTCCCTGGTGGCTCAAATTGGACAGGTGAAATATCCGTGGTCATTGAGCGTCACAGGCGAGTCAGTCAGGCTGGTATCTGGGGGGGTGTTGTGGCTATTAGCATTCTGCCGCATTGCCTCGGATGATGCCGCTCTTTGTTGAACTAGTGAAGCCAGCTTGCTTTTGTCGTCTTGGGGCCTTGGCATTTCCCAGTGCTTTTACAGAACAACAGCATCTGCCTATTGTACGGTTCGGCACCTCACAGCGCAATCGCTGCTGTGTGCTCAGAATACTACTTTTGGGTTTGTACACCTTTGGGTTTGTAAGCAACTTCGGCGGTGGCTGTCTGTCATGATTAAAGCAGCTGGACTATTGAGAGGTCAACCATTGGGCTATTTTGACTCCGCCTTGCGTTTAGTCTGCTGTTTTGAAGCAGGCTGTTTAGTCAGGGCAGTTTGTGTTTTGTACGAAGCAGTCTAATTTTGGGACTCAGCGTGTCATTTTGTTGTGAACGTCGAGATTGAGTGAGTTGCTTAGCAGTGCTGTTGTTCAAAAATCATTCTTTTGCACTTTGCAGTCTGCGCTTCACGGGTTGATTACCCCTTTTTTGACATGGCAAATGGGATAAAATGTAGGGGTTTGCTTCCATTTGCATACTCACAGAATTAAATTCCCTACCAACACTAATTACACAAGTTTTCAGTGTAATTTTGTTTTCTTGTTTTTCTATTCTGTTTTTGATGTTATACGTCGCTGATTGTGCCTTGTTGTAACACCGTCACATTATCTTTCCTTGTTTTCATCTGTGTGCCATACCTGACTGACGGTATCTCTCTCACACTGTCATTGTTTTGGCTCCCAGGCTCGCACACCACGCGTGACCCGGGCCAGCCCCCCACAGCCGGCCCTAGCCGACCAGGCCAGCAGGGTTTCCTTTGCATCGGCTGAGAATCTGGAGACCATGTCGGAGGCAGACGTTCCCCTGGGCTTCAACAGGATGAACCGGCTCCGCCAGAGCCTGCCCCTGGCCCGCTCGTCCAACCAGGCCAAGCTGAGGGCACCAGGTCAGACTATGATCTCAGCGGCTTTATGTCATGTCCTACATTGTGACCTTTGACCCGCTCTCAGATATGATGCAGGGAACCATCTGTTACGGCAAAGCTCCAAAAATGAAACGGGGCGAATGCAACGCAGAGCTGACACGACGCCCGATGGAGCATCGGCTTTAAGCTACAGTGGGAGCTTTCATGATTGGCATCCCTGTCAAGAAAATCCAAAGATGATTTTCAAACGGCACCTGAAACAAATAATTAGGCATTAATTAACAGCAAATGCATCTTACCCATAATAGTCGACGTTTTGCATATTTTGTACGGGGATTAGCTTCAGTTTAAAACATTAGCTTCAGTTGAAAACATAACTGAACCAAAAGGGGTCTAGTGGTTCTTGTTTGAGAATGCTAATGTTAACCCCTAACAACAAGAGCAAAACCAAACACAATTTTACATAGAAATGAGGATAATATTAATTTGGACTTCATACACCACCAAACAAGTTTATATTACTTCAATTAGTAGGGAGCTTACATTATCAACCAGCAAACAGTAGTCTTGGAAGTAATTAGTTTTACAAGACATTATCACCCAGACCAATATTATTTAAAGCAGAGCCTGTGAAACCTGGAAAACAGCTGTAAACTACAGTGAAGCCTTTTTTTTCAAGCCTTTTTCAAGCCTATCCCCCAGGATAGGATTGTTTGTGACGTAACAGTATATTGCTTAGTAATGTTATGAAGATGAATGCATGTTGTGTTTTCAATGAATGGCTGGCATACATTATACATGACAGATCCGCCGTGATTACATGACTATAAAGATCATGTGTACCTACTTGCATGATATTTCGATAAAATGTGAAGGACTATTATAAAAACATGTTGCACATAAGTCGTCCTCCTGGTAGCGCTCTAAAGGCAGAGTTGAAAAATGCAGGCCAGATGTTTTTCCTTGGCCTGTAGGGAGTGTGCATACAGGTGCAGTTATATGTAACTGTGACTTGGCCTGTTATAGCGCCACCATGAGGCTGATTTGAAAAATGAGGTGGGAATGTGCATGCAGTTTCATCGCACTCGGACACTGCGTTCAGGGCTACTCCTGAAAACGTTGGAAGGCAATCTTAGTGATTTGTGTGAGATTTGGATCAAATCTGTGCGAGTAATCGGCCTCATGGTGGCGCTATAACAGCAAGATGTGAAAAATGCAGGGCAAGGGTTTTTCCTTGGCCTCTAGGGAGTGCGCATACAAAGTTATGCACAGATCGGTGCAGTTATATAGGTAAAAACAAGAATTGGCCTGTTATAGTGCCACTGTGAGGCTCATTTGAAAATAATCTGGCATCACGGAAATCGCACGCTGTGTTCATGATTTGTGGCATTTTGTTCGAAATGGACCAATCCTGCGAGCTTTGGAAGCCAATTTTAGACAATCGGGATGGAATATGGGAAATGGGACAGATTTCTTGTGACTATAGAGATACTGTATATACCGATTTGCGTGATGTATGGATAAAATGTGTACGTGTAATGTGATGAAATGTCTTTAGAAGAACTCTGCTTCATGGTGGCCCTATAACAGGCAATACCTCCAAGATAGGAACGATACCTGCCGCTGTTTAGATGCCTCAATAAAATTATGTACTGTGCACATCGAAAAGCAAGTTATTAGAAAACAACGGTCTCAATCGTTCATAAATAGTGTTTGTTTATGAGCTGGTCCAGGCGGCTCCATTCACTGCCATGTATCGAACTTCAGGTGCGAGGTTTGCCAGAATTGCCACCCATGAGCGTCATGGAGCATCCCCTTCCTTTCGTTAGATTCCTTGCATTACCCACAATGCAATGTACACAACTATAGCAGATGGACACTGGACTGGACAGCTGCCACTATTGTCTCTCCACTGTAGTTCCTTGGCGATATTTTGCCTGAAATAAATATCCATTGTTCCTTACTGTAGTAAAACCTGAATGTAGTTGTACTTGATTCTACAGCCGTATGATCATAACAATTCCGAATTATGTTTGCTCCAGCGAAAGCCCTAAAGGAATAGTGTTATTGGACGAACTCTGGTAATTATCACCATGGATCAGTGTAATGTGTGTTTATCACTACAGTTCCTCAGCAAACTGCCATGTCCCGTCAGCAATGTTATTACCATCCACATCGATGGTCAGTATGATAACAAATCATTTCCGGCATATTAGAGCTTATCAATAGCAGAGGTGAAATGGCCCTCAATAACTTAGAAGTGGAATAAGGTAATACGCAAGATACAGTAAGTATCTTGTGCAAAGGCGGAGAGAGTGGGAAATAAACAGTTGTAGTTTTGAAATTCAAACTGGTTACTTGCTCTTTAAGCGTGTATTTGGGGGAGGATTTTTAATGATTTAAACCACACCAGGGGATATGGAGAAGGGGACTCTTAACTTTGCATTCTCTAGGGTACTGTCAGAATGGGATTGGAATATTTATTAACAGTTTGCAGAATTACAGTACATTTCAAGCACAACTCAATACAAAGACTGTTAACTGTGACTGGACGACCCAATAAAGCATTACACTTGTTTACAAGAGGGTCCACCTTGTTCAATTCATCAAAACATAAGAGACGTACCCGGTGGAGCCACAATAGGTTTTGATAACAGTAGTTATGTATGTCAGCTACAGCATAGTTTAGTGTAGAAGGAAAACATAAAATATGAAATAAAACAACGTTTGATCAAATTGCGGCAACTAGTTAACATTCCTGAATGACGTGCATTCCCAATGGACTTTAGTCAGTTCACGTATACGGTGAGGAAAGTGTGTGTGCGTGTGTGCGTGTGTGCATGTGTGCGTGTGTGCGTGCGTGTGTGCTTGTGCGTGCGCACGTTCAGGACATTATTTGTTTCCCCTAAATCACCATTGTTTTCCCCTTGGTAATAATGAACAGCTTTAATTAAGAGGCTATAGTTATTGTTCCACTGTTGTGAAATGGGCTCATTATTGAAAATCCCAGAAGCCCATTGCAGTTATAGATATAACATTGTTTATGTCACTCTGTGTGTGTGTGTGCGTGTGTGCCTGCGTGTGTGCCTGCGTGCGTTCATGCACACACAGTCACACACACACGTCTGTCTGTCTGTAAATGTGTACTGTGGAATGTACCTCGCATTCTCTGCCTTTTCCCTTAGCCTTTCAACTCTGTGCATTTGTGTGTTTTTTTTTTCTTTTTTTTTTTCCTTTTTTTTCTTTTTAAATGTATTTTTATTGAGGCTCTGAGATTTCACAACTGTTCAATCACAATTCAATGTATATAGAACCACATTTTTCTTTTTTCAACATAACATAGGAAAACAACAAGAACCACAATACAGACATTACAATGCACAGACAAAAAACAAACACAAACAAAAAAACTAAAACAAAACGAGTACACCACAGCCTTGACATGATTACACCACAGGTCACCAGAGT
The DNA here is from genome assembly GCF_951216825.1 of Electrona antarctica. Taxonomy (NCBI): domain Eukaryota; kingdom Metazoa; phylum Chordata; class Actinopteri; order Myctophiformes; family Myctophidae; genus Electrona; species Electrona antarctica. The sequence goes on from NC_136805.1 coordinate 19,933,650, forward strand.
CTTTGTTATTCACTACCGTTCAATAAGGTACATTGAAGCACAGTCTAGAAGGGTCCACTGTATCTAAGACTGGTTCCCATACCTTTGTGAACCCTTCCATGTTATCACGGAGGAGATAAGTCAGTTTCTCCAGAGGAACCACAGTCATTACCTCCTTGTACCAATCATCCAGTGTAGGAACGTCTCTATGAATCCAAAGCTTGAGTATAGTCTTCCTCGCTATGTATAAGAGTATTCCAACCAATTTGGCGTTGTGTCTGGTCCTTGCACTGGATACCTTAGCTGCTAGTACACACTGGAGAGGTGACAAGTTCAAATTATATCCAAGCAAGGTGTCCAGCTCATTCTTCACCTCATTCCAAAACACCTGTATCTTTGTACATTTCCAAAGCATATGTGCATATGTACCAACTTCTGTGTCACATTTATTACAGTTAGGAGAGCTGAGACCAAGCTTGCTTCTCAGTAGAGGTGTATAATGGAGTCTGTGTAAAATTTTGAATTGTCTTTCTCTATCATTATTGCAACTCAAAATAGTAAGTGTATTTCCTATAATTGTTGTCCAAGTATTGTCTTCTATCTGACATTCCAAGTCAATCTGCCACTGCCTTCGAATATGATCAGTGGAGTGGTTTGAACTTATATCAAAACATTCATACAGATAGGAAATAAATCTTTCTGGCACAGGACGTGTAAGAATATTTTCTAAGAAGGATGTCCTAGGCTCAGGGGCTTGCATGTTCTTTGTTACATAATGACGGATTTGTAAAAATCTAAAGAAATGTGACTGTTGCAATGAATATTTATTCCTTAGATTCTCAAATGACTCCATTGTGCCTCTGTTATATAGTTTAGCAAGCTGGTCCAGTCCCCTATCATGCCAAACCCTGAATACTGGGTCCTGATATGAGGGAAGAAAATCTGGGTTCTTCCATATAGGAGCCAAAGGTGAAAAATGTTTTTTAAGTTTAAAATGGACTTTGATGTTATTCCAGGTGTTCAGCGTATTTAAGACAATGAAGTTCTGATCAACCTCCAATTTAGCTTTGTTATGATTCACAAAGGGGCAGACCTCAAGTGTCAACATACCACAGTTTTGAGATTCAATATCGATCCATGTGTTTGTTATGTCTGGGTTCACCCATTCATATATGTACCGCATTTGTGCTGCCCAGTAGTAAAAACGTACGTTCGGAACCCCCAATCCACCCTCATCCTTGTGTCTTTGAAGCTTACTTATTTTCATTCTAGGCCTTTTACCCTGCCACAGAAATTGTGTAAATGTCTTATCCAGATCAGAGAAAAAGCTGTTGGGGATTGAATTTGGCAACATCTGTAGAGGGTACAACAGCCTAGGCAGGATATTCATTTTGAGCACACTTATCCTACCTAGCCATGACACAGGTAGAGTTCCCCACCTCTGTAAGTCTTCCTTAATGCGCAATGTGATTGGTCTAAGATTAAGCTTAAACAGTTTTCTGAGAGAGGGACAAATTCTTATTCCAAGATATGTTATACCCCTAGGTGACCAGTTAAAGGGAAATCCGTCAGGTGGAGCAGAGCCCGCTAGGGCCCCAATAGGCATGGCCTCAGTTTTTGTTAGGTTCACCTTAAAGCCTGATACATGTCCAAATTGCTGTAGACAATCGAGCAAACTTGGGATAGTGGTATCAATGTCAACCAGGTACAAAAGGACATCGTCTGCGTATAGCGAGATCTTATGCGTTTTGCCATCAACATTAAAGCCTATAATCGATGGTGTTGACCTTATGAGCTCTGCCAAGGGCTCGATGGCGAGCGCAAACATTAAGGGGCTCAAGGGGCATCCTTGAGGTGTCCCACGTCCCAAAGAAAATGGATCAGAGCAATAAGAGTTGGTAGTTACAGTTGCCTTATGTGACCGATATAACAGCTTTACCCAATCAATGAATTTCGGACCTAGTTCGAATTGCTCCATAGCACGGAAAAGAAAGGGCCACTGGATTCTGTCAAAAGCTTTCAGAGAATCCAACGAAACCACCAAACCCTGCATGTCCCAATCAGAGGCCATCTGAATTATGTTCAAAAGCCTCCTTATGTTATTAGTGGAGCTCCTCCCCTTTATGAAGCCAGTCTGCTCAGGTTTCACAAGGATTGATATTAGTGGTTCAAGCCTCAAGGTCAATACTTTAGCTAAAAATTTTGCATCCACATTGAGGAGTGATATAGGCCTATATGACGCCGGGTCCTCAGGGTCTTTGTCCTTTTTCAAAATCAAACAAATATTGGCTAATGTCATTGTTTCGGGTAAATGGTGAGCAGTGTTGAAGCTGTAATTAAATGTTTTAGCAAGGTATGGAGTAAGTTTATCTTTGTAGGCCCTGAACCATTCAACTGGCAATCCATCAGGACCTGGACACTTTCCACTGCGCATCAAGGATATTGCTTCTAATATTTCAGCTTCATGGATGGGTTTTCCCAATGACCTTTGTTGTTCTTCTGTCAAAGTTGGTAACTGTATCTTAGAAAAGAATGTATCAAGTTCCTCTCTAGTACTATTATTATCAGGTGTATATAATGATTTATAGAATGATACAAAAACAGAGTTAATGTCCTTTTTATCATAATGTTTTTTCCCTCCTGTGTCTTTAATTCCTGCTATTGTATTATGATTTTGTCTCTGACTAAGCAGACGTGCCAAATATTTACTGGGTTTGTTCCCGTGTTCATACAGTCGCTGCTTTTGGTAGAACAATGATCTAGAAGCTTTTTCATTCAGGATTGAATTTAGAGCCACTTTAATGGTTTGCACTTTAATAAGATTTGTTCTGGTTGGATTCGATTTATGGGCTAATTCAGCTGTCTTCAATTCTGTTTCTAGTTCATTTTGTTTGCGCAACATTTGTTTTTTGCGGTGTGCCACATATGAAATGGTGAATCCCCTAGTGTAGGCTTTCGCAGCTTCCCAAAGATATTCAGGGTTTGTGTCGTCATTATCATTTATGTCAAAATATAAACCAATCTCCTCCTCCAGCTTTCTCTTAAAGTTTGGATCATTAAGTAAATATGAAGGGAATCGCCATTTCCGTGTACCTCTTGTGTCTTCACTTATGACCATTTCCAAGTAGACTGGGGAATGGTCACTGATGTGAATGGAGCCTATGCTACAATTAGTCACCTGTCCAATAATCTGAGGTGGCATAAAGAAATGGTCCAGACGGCAGTAAGATTTATGTGGGTTACTGTAAAATGTGTAGTCCCTAGCAGTTGGATTCAAAATCCTCCATATGTCTATCAAATTTACATCAGACAGCATTTTAGCTAAAGAGGTACCTGTGTTTGTTCGTCTTTGCCTGTCCCCTGGGGATCTGTCTTTAGCATCATCAAGGCAACAGTTGGTATCGCCAGCTAGCAGAGTATAAGTACATCTATATTCCTCTAATTCTGCTGCTACTTTGGTCCAAAATGAAGGAGGAGGTGGGTTAGGAGCATAAACATTCATCATAGTAATATGTATACCATAAATTGTGCCATGGATGAGAATGTATCTTCCCTCAGGATCCTGCTTGCATGAAGCAAGTACAAATGGAATAGCCCTATGAATCAGAATTGCAACTCCCCTGCTATTGGACGAGAATGACGAGTAATACGCTTGGCCCACCCAGTCTCGTTTTAGTTTAATATGCTCTTTATCTACTAAATGGGTTTATTGTAGGAAAGCTATCTGTACCTTTTCCTTTTTTAAAAAGGTTAGTAGTTTTTTCCGTTTAACTGGGTGGTGAATCCCCTTTATATTGTACGTACAAAATGTTATACTATTCATATCTAATGTTTATCATTTATTCTATTGCTGTTAGGTACTGTCCCTTTGACATCGCTTCTAAGTATACAAATCTGACTCCAGTCTTCCCTGTTCAAACAATCATATCTGTTCTGTGGTGGTGACAATGAACACAAAAAAACAAAAACACAGAAAAAACAAAAACTCTCGTACTTACTGTGACATAGCCTAACTATGGGGCACATGTGAGACATCTCGGCCTCTAACAACACTTCCTTCCTACCTACCGTCAAACAAAAAACCCTTGTAGGATAAGAAAGAGCTCCTCAGACTCTTAACAATTATTACATCTCTCTAGGATAGTGACAGGTTGCCAGCCCAAACAAATGAACAACAAATTAAAATAAAATACAGGGGAGGGGAGGGGGGGCCCATGTGGCATAAAATAAACTATACGTCCACGGTCAGATGAAATAAAATTGGTACCATGCAATCACAAATCTAAAATTCCATATCACACTTCCCCTGCCACGACAGCTCCCACAGTATGTTCAAGAAACAATGTCTCCTGTATGGATAGAAATGTTACCTCTCATATTTCGTGCTGATCACACACACATGGTAATCACCATCCCAACTAATACCAAGGCTATCAATAGATTGACCCAGCCCGAGCCGAGGTCCGTTGCTATAGCCAATCAAATATGCCCACAGGAGTTTGCAATAACAACTTAAATCCAGCAGGGGTCCTACCGGCCTCAGGTATGAATCAGGATGATGACAATGCGTTCCCTTCTGTCAAAATACACACTCATATTAATACCCAGCAACAATAGCGTATGCAGATGTCCCGACAAAAAAAAAGTGCAAAAAAAAAAAAAAAAAAAAAAAAAAAAAAGGGTAATATAAAAATAGGTGGATGTGTTAAATAGAAACAAATTATATCAATCAGTGGGGTTGGATTCCCACTGCTACAAGTCATGTGATCCATACCACAATTTTATCCCCCCTCCCAGAAAAAAAGAAAATCCCATAACCTATTCCAGAGTGGCTGTTTTATCACTTTGTCCCTGTAATAAAAATAAAATAAAACCAAATTACTGTTTATAAATCAGACTGTCAAGTCCATTCACGTCGGACGCCCCCTCAAACAAAGAAATAATAATACAAATAGTCTTTCTGACTCTAGATTCTAGAACCACCGCATGAGTCCCCTATGCTTTTTGTATCTCCTCCACATACCTCTGTGCTTCAGCCACAGTCTTGAAAAACTGTGTCTTGTTTGCATGCGACACACGCAGGGTCGCGGGAAACAGGAGACTATATTCGGCGCCCAGGGCTCTGAGGGATTTTTTAACCTCCGAAAATTCGCGTCTTCTTTTCTCCACGGCGGGTGAAAAATCTTCAAAAATATGGATTCTGGTCCCGTTGACGGTAATCTCACCCATGCTCCGTGCCTTTTGCATGATCTTCTGCTTGTCTGCGAAGTTGTGGAGACGGATGTACACCAGCCTGGGTCTCGTCGAATCCGTGCGTCGCTGTGCGGGGGTGCGGTGAATTCTGTCCACCTTGATCCGGTCATTTTTCACTGTGAGATTCAAGACTTTAGGCAGCCACGTCTCGATAAAATCTCTGGGATTGGCACCTTCTGTAGATTCCGGCAAATTTACCAATTTTATGTTGTTGCGCCTTGACCTATTTTCTTGAGATTCCAGCCTAGTAGTTGCGTCATTCAGCTGTGTCACGGTTTGTTCAAATTGAACTTGTAGTCCAGACACGATGTCTTCCAGGTCAGAGATCCTTTGCTCTGCGCTGTCCACTCTCTGTTCAACAACTTTAACTTTTTCGACAACTGAATTCACTGACTTAAGTATTTGATCAAGCTTTGTGTCTATGCTGGCGCTGAGTTTGGCAAACACGCCTTCACTTATCTTGGCCACCAGCGCGTCGGTGTGGTCACCCTCCGCCATGTTGTCAGCAGGCTCGGCACTGGCAGCGTGCGTTTGAATCAGAGTTCTTCGAGTGCTGGATCTCAAAATTCTTCTGTTTTGAGTTGACGTCCAAAAGTCATGTAATGACATTCCTCTTTATCCTTCGGCTGTGCTGTTTTGGCAACCCTCACGTTCACCAAAATGGTTAAATTAAATGTTTGTTCTGAGGAGCTCCTCTCTCATGCTCCTACTCTCTCCGCATCACGTGACCCCCCGCATTTGTGTGTTTGAATGACAGCTAAAACTGCTTTCATTCTCCCTCCTCGTCACATGACACCCCCCACCACCCTCCCTCCCTCCCGTCCATTCATTTCTCAATGTCCGTCGTCCATCCGTGTCTTCTTAATTGTCTCTTCTTCCTGTCCCATCTACACATGCAGGCGTGTTGTTCTTGCAGCTGGGCGAGGAGACACGGAGAGTGCACCTGACTCATGAGCTGACCAGCCTGGAGACACTGAGGGCCCTCATAGTGCACATGTTCCCCCAGAGGCTCACCATGGCCATGCTCAGGTACAGGACTGGACACCTGTGTCTGTTTTGTCGACTAAAACTACCCTTTTCCACTGACGAAAACTAAATAGAAACATTTTCAAAACTACGGTATAATGACTAAAACTATGACTAAATATAATGATAATTTTGTCAACAAATAAAAACTAGACTTAAATGTTATGGATGTTAGTGGACATGAGAGCCAGTGGAACTGTGACAAGTCATTTTATGCTTGGCTGCGTGACTGCGCGTGGGTGTCGCACTCGGCTATTTTTGGCACACAGCAGTATGTATAAATCAGGCATTACCATAGCTTTTATAATATTTGGTCAACTATAACTTGACTAAAAGTAAAACATATCAGATGACTAAAATATGACCAAAACTAATTGGAATTGTATTCAAAAGACTATGACTAAAATTAAATTAAATAATTGCTGTCAAAATTAACCCTGCTGGACATTCTCAACCTGTGGGCCGGCACAGTCGTTAATTTGGTCAGAAGTTGAAAGTTATAAGAGTATATAAGAGTATATACTGTACAGAAAAAACAATAATCTTATCAAGGGAATAAACTATTTCAGGCCAGCAGTTTGAATGTTTGGATTAACAGAAATCACACATCACACGCACGCACGCAGAAAAACTGATGTTGTTGACACATTGAAAAGTTTTCAAATCCATGAAATAGGTCTTCACTGCACCATATTCAGTGGTGGCTGCATATTGCAAGCTGCATGCATAAAGGATAATTGATTACAATGCATATTTCCTTGTGAGTGGTCATTGAACTGTCACCAGGAACATAATTGTATTCAGTTCGCTTTGGAACTGCTGGAGACATTTCTATGGCACTGCACAATCAATGCACAAACAACAGGCCTTTGTCAGCATAACACTCTCAGCCCCATTTACCGACTATTAGGTTCCTGGTCAGCTCGATGGAAAAATGCCTCCTGTCGATGCCCTCATTCACAGCCACCGCACACAGCTCGAGATCTACTGATATAGTGATATACTATACCTGCAAATGGATATACTAGTATACTACTACTACTACTGTACATCACGGGCGATTAGAATCAGAATACGTTTTATCACAGGTTGCAAGGTGTAAATCAGTGGGTGCTCTCTCCGAGTTAGAAGATAAATGAACGCTGTGGATTTTAAAGGGAGTGTTCTACACTACCGTATTATAAGTTTGTATTCTTCATTCTCTTGGCGGACGGCGGCTCATGTCCAGGTGCCCCAGCACAGCCCTGCTGATCAAAGACGAGATGCGTAACGTCTTCTATGAGCTGGAGGACCCCCGTGACGTGCAGGACCGCTGTGTCATCAAAATCTACTGCAAGGAGCCCATTTATGGCACCTATCCAGGGCACCACCTCGCAAACGGAGACCTCCGGGTAAGTCGCTCCCTCTCTCGCACGCACGCACGCACGCACGCACGCACGCACGCACACGTGTCAGCATTTCCTTGCATGTACCTGTTTTTTTTTTATTGTATTTATCATCGATGGGGAATCCAGGCTAATAGAAACTGCAGGCAATGGGCCTCATGCGCCAACCGTTCTTAAGAAGTTCTTAAGAGGAAATTTGTTCTTAGACCCACTTAGGAAGTTTTTAAGAAGGTTTTGGGATCCCTCAATCTTTTCTTAGCTGTGATTTGTTCGTAGGTAAGAACAGAATCTACGCACACTGTGGAGCACTCTTAGGGTACCTTTTTCGTTCTTAAGTGCAATCTGAAAACATAAAGGGAAAACAGCGCCATCTGCATGATGCTCAAAGTTTGGTCTGAGGACCTCAAGGGGTCCTTGAGGAAGTTCCAGGCAGTCCACAGCAAAATATGGAACATTTTACCACTTTAATCCCATTTTATACTTTGAAAATAGCCAATCCACAAGCTCACAGATGCGTCCCATTACTGCCCATTTTGAGCTTGTAGATCAGCTACATTTTGATAAATCTTCAAAACATTTCCCTAGCAGAAAATATTTTCATATGGGGGTCTGCAGAATGCATGTCAATTTGGGGGTCCTTGACATGAAAATGTTTGAGAACCACTGGTTTAGAGTTCACAACCCAACCCAACGCACCATACCCACCACATAACCCCCACCCCATGCACCCACCATCATCCCCCCCCCAAGTTGACTATTGTGAGATAAATAATGAAATACATTCATGATTATTGAAAATATTGAAATTTTCTGTTCACTTCAGTACCTCCACAGTATTATTGGAGTCTGGTGTTCCACCATATTTAGACTTTAGTTTAGGTATTCTTGACTTCACTCAACTTTATTTCTATGTGTGAGGTCCTGTGATTTCTGTGTGCTGCAATCACACACAGGTGTGACTGCAGGCAAGGCCATGGAGTCATGCAAAACCACACCCACCTGGGTGAACACAGGTAGGAAAGTGAATTCCCAATGCCTTATATGGGATTGGTGGGGCGGTTCCCTATGGTAATTAGGATGTTAATTATGATATGTGGGGAGTCTACCTATGATCATTTGAATGAACTGGCACACCCCTTCAAGTTACGAGGATTTGGATTCATCATCATAAGAACATGCTTACGAACAATTCTGCCTACTTAAGAACGTTTCATGAATCTGACTGGACTTCTCTTAGGAATTCACTTAGGAAGAAATGTAAGAGGAAAAGTTAGGAACTTATTGGCGCATGAGGCCCAATGTATTCCTAAAAAGTTGCAATGCGATAATGGAAGCTGTATATTAAAAAAAAAAAAAAAGATTATTAGACGATTAAATGAAAATTAAACGATGATGAGACACAGACTGAGTAAACAAAAATGATATGAAGATATGTTGAAAAGAGGTGCTTTGACATTTTGTCAAAGCACTTTGATGTAAACAAAGAGCAGAGATCTCAAGATTTGTTCGTAGGTAAGAACAGAATCTACGCACACTGTAGAGCACTCTTAGGGTGCCTTTTTCGTTCTTAAGTGCAATCTGAAAACATAAAGGAAAAACAGCGCCATCTGCATGATGCTCAAAGTTTGGTCTGAGGACCTCAAGGGGTCCTTGAGGAAGTTCCAGGCAGTCCACAGCAAAATATGGAACATTTTACCACTTTAATCCCATTTTATACTTGAAAATACTGAAAATAGTCAATCTACAAGCTCACAAACGCGTCCCATTACTGCCCATTTTGAGCTTGTAGATCGGCTATTTTCGAATATTTTCATATGGGGGTCTGCAGAATGCATGTCAATTTGGGGGTCCTTGACATGAAAATGTTTGAGAACCACTGGTTTAGAGTTTACAACCCAACCCAAACAAATGCACCATACCCACCACATAACCCCCCCCCCATTTCTATGTGTGAGGTCCTGTGATTTCTGCTGCAATCACACACAGGTGTGACTGCAGGCAAGGCCATGGAGTCATGCAAAACCACACCCACCTGGGTGAACACAGGTAGGAAAGTGAATTCCCAATGCCTTATATGGGATTGGTGGGGCGGTTCCCTATGGTAATTAGGATGCTAATTAGGATATATGGGAGGTCTACCTATGATAATTTGAATGAACTGGCACACCCCTTGAACTGGCACACCCCTTCAAGTTACGAGGATTTGGATTCATCATCATAAGAACATGCTTACGAACAATTCTGCCTACTTAAGAACGTTTCATGAATCTGACTGGACTTCTCTTAGGAATTCACTTAGGAAGAAATGTAAGAGGAAAAGTTAGGAACTTATTGGCGCATGAGGCCCAATATTCTAGGTGGTGATGGTTATACTTTATGTATCATTATGAGAAGTATGTTAGACATTGTACTCTGACACAGATGGGTGGTAAGGTAGTTCTGCCAACGGGCACAGGGATCAGAGAGTGTAGCCGCAGCGAGCATTAAACACTTTAGTTCTCCGAGGACTTTGTTCGTTTCAGCAAAATAAAGTTTGAGTTAGAAGAGGCGTATGCTGCAGGCTTAACAGCAGTGGTTCTAAAACTTTTTAATTTCAAGGACAACCATAACTCTGAGAGTGTAAACATTTGTACACTCAGATTTACAGAACTGTAAGGGCTCATTTTGACCCCCCCCCCCCCCCCCCCAAGGGACCCTGATGGTCAAAGCTTGTTCTGAAACATTGTTGTACAGTATACTATTTGCAGCCATTTAAGCCACCAGGGTTTACAGTATCAACAAAGTTATCCTAATCTGTGACAGACAGATTCGGGAATGGAATAAGATTTAAGTGATTCATAATTGATAAATAGCAAACTACCAAAGTGGAATTCGGCACTATTCCTTCCATGCCAATGTTCATGTTTATATTGATAACTTGGTTGTTCACAAAAACACGCCATGTCTGATCATAAATTAAGCACTCTCCGTGAAACAGTTGGTGTGAATGAGTAATGGAATACTGCACACAGGCACTGGTTCTCTTGGACCAATGCCAGGCCTTCACATCGATGCCGCTGCTGACTGGGCTTCTATGATGACTCATTTGTTGACACAAGTGTAAATAATAACCCTTGCCTCATGGATTGCCAACACTGGCTCATGTATATAACAGCCTTTTTAATAAAAAGGTCATGTTGTAAAGTGAAATATAGTAAGGGAGAAAATGAGTGGGAGTTTGTCAGTTCATAAAAAGTCAGTTCATATAAGTGTGTTTGATATGTGTGGTTGAAATTCATGTTTGATGCTATATACTGTATGTCCATGAGCGTGTTTTGATTATTCATTAATTAATTAACTGTTGTGTTTAAGGAAAACATAACAGTGTGCAGCTGTGTTGTAATACTAGCATTCATAGTTACATGTGGGTGTATAGCTGCCTGCAACAGAATGCGACCTCACACCTCTCTGGCCCAATATTAGAACATTATTGTCTCCACCAGGCCGAAGGCATGGGGAGAGAGTATGTTTTGCACTCCGTCCGTGTGTGTGTGTGTGCGTGTGTGCGTCCGTCCTTCCTTCCGTCCTTCCTTCCGTCCGTCTGTTACCAGCTAATCTCCGGCACCGTTAACCCGGTCGATGCCACACTTTGCACACACACTCCCTGGATGCCAACGATGAACCTCTGCCCCACATTTTCCAGAACAGCCTGTTATAGCGCCACCATGAGGCAGCTTTTCACATTTTTACCTAAAACTGCACCGATCTGCGTGAAACGTTGCATGCACACTCCCTAGAGGCTAAGGACAAACCTTTTTGGATATTACTCCTCCAGATTCTGTCCAAAAATCTCACAAATCGTTACACAGTATCTCTATGGTCATGTGCTCAAGTCGGATCTGTCCGATATTTCATATTCCATCCTAATTGGCTATAATTGGCTTTCATAGTTTGCAAGATTGCCCCGTTTTGAACAAAAGCCTCAAATCATGAACGCAGCATGCAATTTACATGAAATCTTTCACACATTTTCTTACTAGGCTGAGGAATATATCCCACCCTTTTCACATTGGCCTGTTATAGCGCCACCAACAGGTTGATTTTTGCAAAACACATTTTTGGAACAAAATGCCTCAAATCATCCAATTGCCATCAAAGGCGTATGAAGAAATGGCACCCTTTTCACATTGGCCTATTATAGCGCCACCAGGAGGCCACAACCTGACCTGCCCTGGTGGAGACCTGTGCCCAGAAGGGCACTTTTTCTAGTTAGAGTATGTTTTGCACTCCGTCCGTCCGTCCGTCCGTGTGTCCGTGTGCCCGTCCGTCCGTTACCAGCTAATCTCTGGCCCGTTAACCCGGTTGATGCCGAACTTTGCACAATTAGGATGGAATATAAAATATCGGACAGATCCGTCTTGAACACATGACTATAGACTAGAGATAGTGTGTAAGGATTTGCAGGATTTTTGGACAGAATCTGGAGGAGTAATATCAAAAAATTTGTTTTTCAAAAGTCGGCCTCCTGGTGGCGCTATAACAGGCCGTTCTGGAAAGTGTGGTGCAGAGGTTCATTGTTGGCATCCAGGGAGTGTGCGTGCAAAATTTGGCACCACCCGGGTTAACGGTGCCGGAGATTAGCTGGTAACAGACGGACGGACGCACACACACACACACGGACGGACTCACACACTGACGGAGTGCAAAACATACTCTCTTCCCATTCCTTCGGCCTGGTGGAGACAATTATTGATTTCTTTAGTAAGTAGCCATGAAACAAGCAGGATAATAAGGAAAAAAACGGTCATTCAGGGTGATTCAAGAGCCCTCTAAGATATTTATTTCTCAATAACTTACATAACTACCGTTTACATTTATGTGGGACAAAATATGTGCCAGAATGTAAGCTGGTTCAGAGGAAAAAAACACTGTCCATGTCCCTCTATTTTGCAGTGCTGGTTTTCTATTTAAAATCCATGTTGAATTCTATTGTACATTGCACTGTGGATTATCCCCAAAAAAGGTGCCGTGAGAAGATGAGTTACTGAGTGTTGCATTTGTAGAATAAAAGACAGAAATGAAAAATGCAAAACAGCATATCCAAAAGAGAGGATGGGCGAGAAATTAGGAGGAGGCAGTAGAAGGGCTTTGACACATCTGCCAATTTTGTGTATGTGTGGACCCCCTGGTGTGTGTGTGTGTGTGTGTGTGTGTGTGTGTGTGTGTGTGTGTGTGTGTGTGTGTGTGTGTGTGCGTGCGCGTGCGCGTGTGCGTGCGTGTGCGTGCGGTTCCAGACCGATAGGAGGAGGCTATTTGGACAGTAGAGACGTGATGATCACGGATGCTGCGTATATCCGCAGGGTGGGCGAATTTGGGTCATAAGAATTTACATATTAATTCATAGCGGGTCGGTTGTGGGCGAGTGAAATAATACATAACAAGGAAAATATTAATTTGTGTCTCTTCTTCCGATTCTTCTGTGAATTCCAAGATCACCAGCCAATTATGCTCGTCCGCTGTCCTGCAAACATTACATGTCTGTCTACAACAGGGGAGGCTTATTACATTGTAATGGCACAGCAGCACACCATCCCACAGATGTCATGTCCATCTCATGCTCTGTGCAGGAGAGCACACAGTGTGCATCTAATGTTAATGTTCTATGTTCGTCTACACATTCGTCTACACATCAGTATTTCAGCTTGTACACACATACAGTAGTATATATGTTTACCAGAAGAGGTGATCGCTTCATCATGGTTTCCCCCTCTTTCATCCCCAACCAAGCATGAGACATGCACATCATTGGTTCCCGTGAGATTTGATTAGGCCACGTTTGCCAGATTTGTCCATTGCGTTCGCAAATGGAGTGGGGAACGAAGCTTCCCCTTGGGTCCATTTGGTATTTCAGATTTTTTCAGATTTACGTTCAACAAAGCTGCCTACTGTGCAAAAACGGATGTTTGCATTTATCTATATCTCAGAGAAATAATTCATTTGGGCAGATGATTTATTTGAACACACAAATTCAGATGACGTCTCAGAGCCCTTCCGCGCATATCTAATGGACAGTGTGGGTCGTAGGGTGGAGGCAGGAGGAGAGTGAAGGGAGTGGGCGAGTTGACACTTGGAAGGCCTTTTGGAGATGGAAAGATGTAGAGATGGTCCATCCCCATTAGAGACTTCGCTGTAGATATGGAGGTGTTGCTAAGATACAAGATGGAAGATGATTGCACAATCATTAGTCTGCCACGAGGGAATCCTCAGTGTGCTGAGAGAGAGGGGGAGAGAGAATGACAGTTAGGGATTCAAGTTTAAACCCTATTCTTAGTTGACTGGATTCCCAAGAGCCCCCAAGAACCCCCTCCTGTGTTCGCTCTACACTAAATGTCTTCGCCACAATAGCACATCTACAAGCTTACAACGTGTTGAGGACCACATTTTAGCCGCAGAATAGGCATGTTAGGGTTCAAGTGGTTAGGTTGGGGCGGCAGTAGCCTGAGCTAACGCTAGACATTTCTGGCCTAGATGGGAGGGCCGCGGCTCAGATTTGCGCACACCCTGGATTGGTTCACCGATCTGTCCGTCAGCCCCGGTCCCCCCCCCCCAGTGCAGCACTGTTTGTGTCGACCAGAAGCAGAAACCACTGGTTGCTGGAGTATACCATTCTAACGGACTGTCAAAGTTATTTCCACAGAGTCGGCACACGTTGGTTTTTTTCTTAGGCGGTGTGGTGGGTTCTTCAGCCATTCTCCTAATTTTCCTCGCATAGCCTCGTTTGAAGTTCCACTGGTAATGATTTCCTCACGGTGTTATTTTGAGGGGTGCACACCGCTCAGAGCCCTGACTCCCACGTTTAGGCCAGTGCAGCCCATGCGGAAATCCAGGCTTTCATTTTTCGCGCAGACGAAATGAAAGCCTGGGTATCGAGGCTAGGGCGGCAGTGGCTCAGGGGTAGAGTGGCTGGTAGAGTGGCCGGATGGGAACCACAAGGTTCCCTGTTCGATCCCGGGATCCACCTGAGTTAGTGTGGCTAGTGTCAAAGTGTCCTTGAGCAAGACTCTGAACCCTTAATTACTCCCAATGTACAGGTTGTTGCCTTGCATGGTTTCCTCCATCATCATCAGTGTATGAATGTGTGCGTGAATGGGTGAATGTAATGCACATCTACAGTATGTAAAGCGCTTTGGATGAAAAATATATATAAATGCACCATTTACCATTTAGGTTGAAATGTGTGTGCGTGGGCTGTCTTCAGTTGAAAGAAAGTTGCATGTGACATTCACACTGTAATCTTTTCTTCTTTGTGTTTTTCCTCTCTCTCCCAACTCTTGGGCTGGTATGGTAAAAGAAAAAGAAAAGAACTTAGAATTTAATCGATTTCAAATATAGGCGCTATGTTCTGTCATTGTCCATGATTCTGAGACTGAATGCAGTAAATAAATATAGTAGAAAAGTATCATTGAAAAGAATTTGAATTCCTGGAACTAATTGTGAGGGAAAAGCTTCCCTTTGTGCTGGAGAGGACACTGGAGCAGCACAGACATTTCAAGGTGCATTTTTAGGTGCTAGTATACAAGAAAACGACTAACGTGTCGACCTTGCGGTCTTCATCAGAGTCATTTTCGTGTATACTAGCACTATAGCTCCAGTGTCCTCTCATCCTTCTGCATCTGTTGTCCTTGTTCCTGTGATGCACTGGAGCCAGCCGCTCCAGGCTTAACCCATTTTGACCTGAGATCAGATTCTAAAAATGACTTCTACATCCTGACAGTTTTGTGAAAAAGCTATGTTTCTATGTCGTTCTTCGATTTTTCATAAATAGCAGACCTACAAGCTCGTAGCGCGCCACTCGGTGGCGCGCTATGAGCTTGTAGATCTGCTATTTTTAAATAGCTAAAGCATAACATAATGCTAACACCAAAAGGGGTTCTGCCCAGAATGGGTTAAGGCGCGTTGGTAGATTCCCTTTATTCTAGTATTGTTTTAACTCAATTTAGTGGTTCATTTCTTTTCATTTGGACTTGACATGACAGATAAAGTGAGGGATTTGATATTTTAACATTACTGCACGTTCATATGATAGATGGACTTTCATATCAATGAGTTATCGACATGATTTAACAACATTGCTGATTTAGCAACAGTGGGTAGTCTAATGGAGGGCAAAGCCTGCCATTATTATTTTAATAATTACATGCCGTTTCCAGTTCTGATGATTTATCGTAAATCAATTAACCCATTTAGACCTGACGTCGAAATAAAAAAAAGTCTTCTGAAAGAATATATATTCAAAGATTTGTGCCACATTTTCACGATTTTTCAAAAATAGCAGACCTACAAGCTCGTAGATCTTGTAGGTCTGCTATTTTTCAATAGCTGAAGTATAACATAATGCTTAGTTAAAACACCAAAAGGGGTTCCCGTCCCGAATGGGTTAAAATCAATTCAAACTGCTGCAATTTAAATCGATATAATAAAAATGTATTGCGATGCAAACAACAGTAAGAAAAAGAAGAAGAAAATACAGGATATTTTAAGAGTAAATAGTTTTCAGTTATTTGTTACTGTATTGTAAAGAGGATAAGAGAAAACACACTATTCAAAAAATACTGGATTTGTGTAGGAGAAATGATACAAAAAATACTGTATAATATCATTTTGTTTAAAAATATCACACCCGTGTGAAGTGAGGGGCGCTCTTATCATCATACATCATCATAGCGCTCTTATGAGCATCATCTCATACTGGCCAATCAGAATGCCTGTTGCCTGTGATTGGTTAGCTGATTTGCTCGTTTACATATGACGTAAATTTTCCCTTCAATGTCAATGGCGTTTAATGTTTTGATGTTTAATTTACGTCATATTTAGCAGAATTTTTATCCATTTTGTCAATGGCAAATATTGGGGACAAAAGCTGCTTATAGAAGGGGCTAGCGCCCCTTAAAAATCACACTTGTGTGAAGTGAGGGGCGCTCTTATCATCATACATCATCATACATCAGCCAATCAAATCATCACGTGCTACCCACAAAGCTGTGCATAGGAGGGGCCAGCGCCCCTCAAAAGTCGTGAAAAATCATATTGTGAATCTACTAATGTGATTCGAATCATATCGTGAGTTGAATGAATTGTTGCATGCCTAGTTGTGACTTTAAGGTAAATGATAGTTCAGAATAGATTGAATAGATTCACGAATAGATTGAACAAATATACTGTAGAATGAGAATACAAGTGTGCATATAATGTTTTATCTTGGCATTCGGCATGTCAGCGAATGACATGTGGGTCTTCCATAACACTGTATACACCCACATAGTAATGCAGCGTATTAACCCCTCGATTATATCTGACTGAACTAACTCTGCAAGCTACGTATCATATATGCACATATACAGTAATGCTCACATATACAGTAACGCTCATTTTGACCAACATCTGATTGCGTGTGTTGTTCTTGAGCTCTCTTGCAAAGTCCCCCATGAGGGCTGCAACAAAGGTTGGATACAACATGCTTTATTTGGGAAAAAGGCCACGCTCTTTATTTCAACTCTCATTTCCTCATCCAATCAACAGAGAGAGATGGTCTACGCACCCCAAGAGTCCCCTTCCAACCGGCGCCTCAGCAACCCGCCCATGTCCTCGCAGCACTCCGTCTCGTCTGCCTCGCCCCCACAGGGCTCGCCGTCCCGGACCCGCCTCCTCTACGGTGGAGGACGACCCTCCTCCTATGCCGGTCCCCCGCACCACCCGCACCACACCCACTCCCTGCCCCACCCACACTCCCACCACTCCTCCCCGCATCATCACCAGCAGCAGCAGCAGCCGCTGCACCAGCCCCACCCCCACGCCCAGCCCGCCTTCTGCGCCTCCCCCAGCGCCATCCTGGAGCGCCGCGACGTCAAGCCCGACGAGGAGGTGGGCGGCGGCTCCAGGAGCGTGGTGCTGCTGCGCGGGGATGACCGTGGGGGAGGGGCCATCTACGCCGACCCCTACAGCCTGGGCCCAGATCCGAGCCGGCTGAGCATGGCCGTGGGCCCGCACTCCCCTCTCCCGGCCAGAGCGGATCCCTATGGGTCCCTTTACCGCCGCGGAGGGGGAGGGGGAGGAGGCGCCGGGTCGGTGCGTTCCCTCACCTCGTACTCGGCGGCCGCACTGCAAGGAGAGCTGATGGACAGTGGAGTCCTCTACAGGCAAAGCGGACAATTATACAACGACACCTACACTGCCTCCATGTTGGCCATGGGGCTGCGCGTGCCACCGCATTCGTCCCCACAGAAAATCCCAGACATGAGGGACTCGTACTCGGGCACCATGCCTGGCCGGGGGTCTCCGGGAAGACAGAGTTTGCGTAGGGACTCTGTGACCTCGTCTGTGTTTGGGGACAGTCCCAAAGCCAGGGCACAGAGCGCCGGGTTGGGCCTGGGTTCTGAGCAGCTGTGCCTGATGGCTGGTCCCGGAGGGGAGCCTGGGAACACCGGAGCCTTCGGTTCTCCTCTGCTCGGGAATGAGACTGAGACCAGGTAGGACAAAAGCCCCCGGGAACAGCATTTATACTGTCCTTAATGCTTTATACTTTATAGTGTCCTTAATGCACTCTATAAAATATATAGTGCATAAAGGACACTAGAAAATAATGTTCTTAATGTGCTATATTTAGTCAATGTGGGCTATTTTCTCTGTTTCACTGAGCAGAGTCTGCAGAATTACTGTTAAAAGCAATTGAGAGAACACAGTGTGGAGTTTTTATTTTTTACCAAACAATAGAGCACCAAAGTCCTGATGTCACTCATCCCCTGGTTCCCGGAAGTAATTTCTCTATGGAGAATAACATTGGGTCATCTTAAAATCATCTAAATTGTGGTTCAAAAATAAACAAACTCTCTCAGCAAAAATGTAACTAATTCTGCAGCAGTAACATTAGTGTTTTCTCACAGTCAGTTGATTCTTCATATCCATATAATATGAGTGAAACGTAGTTTTCAAACACAGTTCTTATATGAGGCGATCTAAAATCCCCCTATGGGGATTACAATGCAAATAAAAAAGTACATGAACCCGTGGACTTAGCGCCCTCTACCGATATTGATGTCAGACTTTGGTGCTCTATATTGTATTAGTATACTGATTCATTGATGCTTCAAGATTGTAGTCGCTTTTTTCAAATCACTGTTAGATTCAGCCCTACAGTGCACTGCATTGTGTGTGTGTGTGTGTGTGTGTGTGTGTGTGTGTGTGCGTGTGTGCGTGCGTGCGTGCGTGTTTTAAGGGAGCGCATGGAAGCCATGGAGAAGCAGATAGCCAGTCTGACAGGACTGCTGCAGAGTGTGCTGAGCAGGGGTCCTGATGCAGACAGCCCGTAAGTAGACGCGCGCACACACGTAGGGTATGCACACAATCTGCTGGGCTGCTGGGCGAGCGCTGGCGCTTTGGAATGGGGGGTCAGATCAACATATCCGCCTGGGTGACAGCAGACTGCTGGGAGAGCGCTGGTGCTTTGGCATGGGGGGGTAAGATCTTAATTTTCAGGCCTGTTGAGAACTCTAGTTTTCGCCAGCTGCCGGGCGCGGCTTCACTAATAACTTTGGGGCAGGCCCGTCTAGAGTTTGAATGGACATCAAAGAGGAAGGATGGATGGGGAAGGATCAACATATGGAATGTCAGAACAGGTCAGCTCCATATATGGTTTGAGGTCAGATGTAGAGTTGCTGGCCAATATTGATGACATTAGGGATCTCCGTATATGTGCTTAATATGGTGACATCAGGGATCTCCATCCCTGATGATGTCAGGTGATGTCACGTGCTCCATCCCTGATGATGTCACGTGATGTCACATCCATGATTGCCTTATTGGCCCTGCACCCACTGTCGAGGTGCGTGTAAATAGGTATGCTCTGAACGTGATGTCACGTGCCCAACACACAAACTGACGGGAAATGCGTGATTCCATAATTAACTGCGACCTTCGGTTGCAATAAATCAGGCATGAATCCAAGCCTAACCGTTAAACCTAACCTCTTCTTTGCCAACCCTAACCCCTAAACCTAACCTGAATATTTTCCTAATTATAGGCCTAACTCCCCAAATCCTTTTTCTTCTCTTTCTTGTTTTTTAACATAAACATAATATAATAATTCATAACATAACATAACATAATTCTCTTTTGAGGACAAGGAAAATGGTCTTCACAATTGTCTATTTCTCAATATCTACTGTACTAGTGGGGACATCAAGTATATTACACACACACACACACACACACACACACACACACACACACACACACACACACACACTCGCATGCAGAGAAAGACACATCCCCAGACACACGCCGTACTGAGTGCACTGTGCAGACGCAATCGTTTTGATATTCCTTTGTGTACACATTTTGTACATGCAGGAATGAATGATCGACCACATTAAATATGCAACACTGTCGAGTAGTCACACATGCATACACACATACACTAAATCGTGTGCACGGTCATGCATGTGTAAATGCACCACAACACAATGGGAAGCGTACTCGCAAAGACATATGCACACGCACATGTATTATCACATGCACACACATACACACTCAGGGCAGTAAAGTAGATTGTGCACACCATACACAAAAACATCAATAGCCGTTGGCTAGCTAAGCAGGCACAGTATGCTATCTCTAAATGCTTTAACTGTGTCTCTTCTTGTAGAGAGAAGATTGAGTCAGCCAGCGACTGCTCAGGAACTGACAGTAAGTGTGTGTGTGTGTGTGTGTGTGTGTGTTGGGGGGTGGTGGGGGTTGGTATTATATTTTCTGTCACTGCCTCCCACTGCTGTCTGTTTGATATTCATGCAAATTATCTCTCCTCCCAAGAGCACAGTCCATTGCTTAAGCACTGCAATTTATTTTATTTTTTGCATAGTAATGATTAAAGTGCCTTTTTTTTCCCCTTCTTCGTGTGATGAACGTGCCTCACTTTTGCAAAACCCTCACACTGTTGTGCGTTGGCTTCTTAATGCTGCTGTGTTAACATGCTGCACATGCCTCTTGTTTTAGCTGGACGCTCTAAAAAAAAGAAAGGTAGCTATATGTGTCTCCAAGTCTCTGGTATCTGCTCTTAAGTATGCTCATTTACCCCCTGCCCCACACCACCACCATCCTATCTGTGTGTGTTTTCCCTTCCGATCCCCTTGTTTTGTTGTCTTTTAAGTCTGCCCGAAAACTGAAGAATGAATCTCAAAAGCTAAATATTTTTGTCTCAAGGGTATCCATGTTTTGCCTTTAAGTGTGTGGATTCTTCAGAATGAAGCATTAACTGTGTTAGTCCTAGCCTGGCTAATAAGCCAGACTCAAATCACACTGTCGTGTGGTATTTGAGTCTGGAGATGCTGTGTATGGATCTTGTTTCCCGGGGGGGGCGGGTTCAAACATTTTCTCTTTGACGCAATTGGTCAGAGCTACTGTCAGTCAAAGGTCTCAAGCATTGAACGTCACTGTACCAAAGCCCGCCCATATTGCATACCGTGTCCCGATTGGCCACACCAGTTCTCTGGTGTAGGAAATGGGCGTACAATTGAGCCTCTCCAGACCGTAATCCGCCGGCAGGCAATTTTTTTTTTGCCAACGGCTGATTCGGTCTGGCTTATTAGCCAGGCTATGTTAGTCCTCCTTTAGTCTCTTCATTTCCAAATGTATGATGCTGCAATACAGCCTATACTGTACACAGAGTTTGCTCTCTGTTGTGACGTCATATCATTTTATTCCTCAGTTTCATCAACACTTGTCTCACTGTCACAATGATGAAACAACACGTTTTCTTCAACTAGTCACAACAGCATTGGTTCATGCTGAGATCTGCCATTGTTTTGTTTTCTTTGTTGTGTTTGCTCACAGCTGTGATCAGGACATTCCCTCTGTTCACCACAACCGGTGAGGCAGCTGTAAGACATTTGGCTAAGGATGACTGCAGGGTTTCACAGAGGTGCTGCCTGCTGCGACTGTCGCATGCCCTTTCAAAGCACCCTTTTATAAATTAGCCACAGTCAAATAGCCCAGCTTCAACCCCTCCCACTATCTCCCCTCACCTGGTCAGCGTGCTTTTGACCTTTACTGTACCTTCAAGTGGATAATCTGCATCAACAACAGGGAGACATATTTTTTTAAATCTCCATTTCACTGAGGATTTAAATAATGAATAGTTGGAAGGTGTGCCTGGATGCTGCAGGGGTAAACGTTGAAGTTCCAGCCCACCACCATGTAGCGTGGCTGGTGACCACATTTCTCCACTGATACACACATGGTTGTCTACACCTCCCACATCACCAACTATTGGCACTACGAGACTACCATATGCACATGGGGAGAATGAGCAATGGCCTGGGGGGTGGGTTTTTAAATAAATGACACTTTCACTCTGGTGTCCCTGTCATTATACACAAAATTATTATTATTATTATTATTTTGAAATATAAGAAAATCAAATAGCAGAAGTATAAAATTGGTAGTAGCAACACAAACCCCAAACATCATAGCTTCAGCGGACCTGTAGTTTTATGGATGGATGGATGGATGGAATTTTATTTTGTCATTGGACACAAGTGTACAACGAAATTAATCTGTTGGCATCAATCCAAATGCAATACAAGAGGGTAATCATAATGCAAAAGTTTATGTACAGTCAGTAGGCCTTGTGAAAAGTGAAAGCATTCAACCAAAGTTAAATGTATTTACACTACTTCATTCAATCCAATGAGGATGAGTTGCTTTCTTCCGAGAAGGAGTGCTACTTTACTGTAGGCCTACCTCTACTTTCTGGTTTGAGATTGGGGCAGGATTGTCCTTGATGAAAGTAGTGTACTTACATGAACTCTAGCATTCCATTCCTGGGCAACGGCGTGTCATACTGTAGTAAGCAAACATTCAGGGAAAAGAGCAATGTACAAGCTCACAACATGTCACAAAGGCGACACTAGGGCATTAAGCAACTAGTCGACTAGTTTACTAGTCGACTAGTAAATCCACTAGTCGACCTTGTTGGTACTAGTTGACTAGTTGATAAGAAAAAAAAAAGAAAAGTTTATTTTTTTTATTTTTTCCCCGATTTTGTAGGCCTCAAGATCAGGTAGATTATAGTTATAGTCACCATGTACACAGTTTTTCAATGTACAAATATTTATTTCCCAAAAAAAAAAAATATATATATATTATTTTGTATTTTATTTTTTACATAATAGGTAGTTAAACAACTAGTCGACTAGTCGACTAGTAAACTAGGCAACTAGTCAACTAGTAAAAATGACTAGAAGTGAATGCCCTAGGCGACACATGGTATTGTACTGTACATCTGCTAGTTTTTAGATTTGGCGTGGAGGGAAAAAAGGAAGGGAACAAGTGTAACGAAATAGATAAAGGATTCATTGGGAACT
The DNA here is from genome assembly GCF_951216825.1 of Electrona antarctica. Lineage (NCBI taxonomy): Eukaryota > Metazoa > Chordata > Actinopteri > Myctophiformes > Myctophidae > Electrona > Electrona antarctica. Next base: position 19,956,688 of record NC_136805.1, read on the forward strand.
TGCTGTTATTGATTGACTATAAGTTTCCCAATATCTGTCCCTCTTGTTATGCATGACTCCACACCCTTATTACTAGCACCAAGTGTTTTCATATCCTATGTCAATCCTGTTTTAAATATAGCAATGCTCTCTGGGGACACTCTATTGTTGGATGCTGGAATTCAACCGGAATACAGCTTTTCTTTGACTGTGTTTATCCCGGAAGCCTTGCCATGTTGTGTTTCATTGTTCAGCCTACCCTATGTGTGTGTAAGAGGCTGTAGTCGCTTCTCCTGACTTAAAGATAGAACTTGTCCTGGATTGCTGATGTTTAATTAGTTATAGTGACTTAGTGAGCTAAAATAATAAAATAATGAACGGGCGGCATCACTCCGTTATAAATAAAAGTGAGTGCACTGCAAAAAATAAGAAAAACAAACAAACATTTGTGACAGATAATGTTGCTGAATCTTATTTCTTATCTTTTTTAACATTTTTTGGGGGTAGACAGGTCTATGGGTATACTGGATTAATTTAGTTCAGTTCTTCGGGACAAATTCAATCAATTACCGTGTGGCCCCGACTGACCCAACTCAAAACAAAACAACTGGCAGAACAGTGAACCTATACATCCTGCTTTGTGAATCATGCAGCTCTGACACCATCTGCTCCCCTGGCCCTGATGCCACCCCCGCCCTCAGGAGCCAGCCAGACGGTCACGGTGTCCCGCCCCCAGATGCAGCAACATCTCCAGAGCCTCCAGCAGAACACCAATGCACTGCGCAAACAGCTCTCACAGCTGCGCAACATGCAGGTGTGTGTGTACCTTACGTATGTAGCAGTGAGTCTGTGGAAGGTGGTTGCCTGCATGGACACTGCTTTTAAATATGGCTGTGTTTAAATACAGTATCTGTATCAGTATCTAAATAAATACAGGTACACATGAATAGTCTGTTGAATTTTCATATAATTTTGAAAAATGTATACAGTATTAATATAAGTTACAGAGCCCTCTCGTGTGTGTGTGTGTGTGTGTGTGTGTGTGTGTGTGTGTGTGTGTGTGTGTGTGTGTGTGTGTGTGTGTGTGTGTGTGTGTGTGTGTGTGTGTGTGTGTGTGTGCGTGTGTGTGCACGTGTGCGTGTGCGTGTGCGTGCGCGCATGACCTGGTCTCTGGTCATATCCGTTCAGCCTAATTGTCTGACTGTACCTTGTGCTGTTTACATTTCTGACTAATAAAGTATTCAATCAATCAATGGTTCAGCTGGAGAACCAGGACTCGGTGCTGTCCCTGCTGAGGCAGACGGAGTCGGAGCTCAGCCTGATGATGCTGGATGCCACGCGCACCCAGGAGGATCCTCTCCAGAGACAGCGCCTCCTGGTGGAGGAGGAGAGACTCAAGTACCTCAACCAAGAGGAGCTACTCATCCAGCAGCTGCAGTGAGTTCAGAAACGAACATCACCGTGGCAACATCAAAGGGCATTATGAAGGGATCTGCACAGGGGGTTGAGTCATACTGACAACTTGTACTGTACTTTAACACAAAACACATAGACAGCTCAAAGGCAATACTCGACACAGAAACCATTTTCACCTTTACGTCACAATCAAATTGGGGTTTAGCAAAATGACCACTGTGCGATCGATTATGGATCATCTTATATAAAGTACAGAAAAGACAGACATGGTTTCCATCGAGCAGCTTCGACAATGTTCAAGTTCTGAGGTAAATGTCATAACACCGGCAGAGATTTAGACAGAGTGAGTTGAGACAAGTAAAAAGAAAAATCATTTTTTGGATTGTCCATGGATGGATGTGAACCTACTGTAATGGATTGTTTCTTTCAGTGACCTGGAGAGGTCTGTGGAGGAGCTACAGAAGAACTCATCGATCAACCACGGCCTGGTCACCGAGCAGGATGTGGAGCAGAAGACCAAGGAGCTGAGGATGCTGGGAGAGACCCTCACCGATCTTAAGTGTAGGTGCTTTGGTGTTGGTCTCGTTTTCACCGTGTCAATTCTGTTTGCATGTGTGGTCGTCTGACATACTAGAAACTAGAGCTCTTCATGGGCCCCCCGATTCCGAAAATAGAGGACCTGTGTTTTATCGTAATCACTTGGGGCTGGGTCGGAATCGGCCATATCTTCCTTCAAAACCACCTGTCTGCAATTTGCAACTAGCTTGCCAAAATAAATTAACCCCACTGTTTTTCTGTAAATAGACTGACTTGTATTGCGCCTAGTATTGATGATTTCTTATGTAGTATAAGTCTTTATATGTCTTGAATTAAATACACAGGACCACAATGGAAACAAGCGCTCGGGCTTGTCTGTACATCTGTACTTTTTGCAAACTGTTATACAGTGTATAAGTATTAATTAATTCAAAAGTATTTCAATCAATCAATCCTCCACCTATGCATTACATCAGAGAGGTCAGAGCACAGGTTCAGCCACAGTGTTGCATCCCTGAAGCTCAAGCACAGTATGTGTGATTGTGTGGGCACGGTAGCTGTATAGTACCAGCAACACTATAATCACCAGTTTTACAGCTGGAATACCCAACATCTTCTGTGTAGGAGATCAAACCAAACTAGCTACCTTTGAGTTACTGGCCGACCTCCCTTATGTCAAAGCAAACTCGGAAAGTAAAATACTAACTTAATCCAAATGATTTAATGCTTTGACGTACTGTAGACGGGTTGAGGCTTCAGCTTTTTCATCATCAGAGGATGTTGCAAATCTCGGGTTGTTCCTAGTGCGATTACCGCGATAAAATGTAATAAATATTCATGACTTTTCGATGACTTTGATTCATATTCATAAAAATGTTAGAACTTTGGCTGTCTCGTCACTTGGGCCTGTAATTTTCCTCCCTCGAACAGCATGAATATTTATATTTAGTACATTAGCTGACCTTGTAGTGTCTCACATGAGAATGTTGGATTTCCAGGCGGACTAATCTGTTTTCATTGCCAGCTACATAGACACAGGTGTGAATGCAGTTGTGTTGTGTATTAGGCAGCGTGACACGGAAATCTGGTTATCCTTCGCTCCGGGTACCAGCCCCAGGGGCTGGGTGGTTGACAAAGGCTACAACTGGGCACAGCAGGGGGTTGTGGGGTATGGTGACAATGTACATGTAAACAAATGCTTGTTACATCTTTTACAAGCAAGCAGATCGTGCCCATAAATAAACAAACACTGCCTTCGGATTGCTCAATAACAATAACGCCTCCAAATCTGCAAAACAGTACATTATACACTCACTCGTTCCTCTCTTCACACATATATAAACATGCATACACAATACAATAATTTGAGGTAAAGAGAAAAAGATGCGTGTGTATGCATCCTTGTCTATTTGCGCCAATACCTTGACGTTACCGCTGCTCTGTGTATCTGTATCTTTCCCTTTCTCTTAGATAGAGCTATACATCCTTTACCAGTATGACAGGAAAATCCAATTTCTTCAATAACATATACAACAGTATCTGTACCGTGTCATCCTGTTTTAGGCTCCTGTGCTATACTCTCCCTCCCTTCTCCCTTCCATCTGTTTGTATCTCATCATCTCAATGCATCCCCTGAACTGCCGCTTCATATCTGTGTCAGTGCATGTGTCTGTCTTCCTGTCTCTTTGTTTCTACTACCCTCACTGTCGACGACTGTACAGTGCCCCCCTTACCCCTCGTCCTCTTGAGTCTTTGCTTTCCTCTCTGTTTCTCTCCCTCCCTCTTTGACATTTTCTCTACCCTCAACAGACCAGTTTCCCAGCCTGCAGAGTAAGATGCGGGTGGTGCTGAGGGTGGAGGTTGAGGCTGTTAAGTTCCTGAAGGACGGGCCCCACCGCCTGGACGCTCTGCTCAAGCGCTGCAACACAATGACTGACGCGCTCACCTCACTGCGCAGGTATACACACCAAATGCTCCCTTGTTACACCTCAGTTATCTCCCGCATTTATACGGTACGTTTGCTGAAAATCTTCTGTTTAAATATTACTCATGTGAATTGTGAGCGCCCCGTCTCGTGTTACATCTGAATCAGATGGTGAAATATTAGATTACAGGTCTATCCTCAAGCCAGTTTCAAGTCACAAGCTGATTTTCATAGCGTACTGAAATTTGCTGAATCTAATGGCAACCTCGCAAATCGAACCAACCACGGTATGCATTGGAAAATGGTTGTAGTAATGTCAAGTATACCGTGAGTCATAGCCAGGGGGCTCAACATGCCAGACCAAGATTTTTAGCCTTTTACAGCATCAGGCTGTGTGAATACAGATCATTATGATAAATCAATCCCACCTACCTCTGTGCTATTGGATTATAGCCTGGGTTCCAGTCTGATTTGCTGCGTTCCGTTGATTTGTTTTGTCACTCGCTACTTCTGGCCAGCAGGCAGCAGACTCATATTTCATAACGTCACCTGTTATGTGCTGATACATCATTAGTCAGCGCCAACGGTTTTACTGAATCAAAACCTCTCTCACTAATTTGATTCAGTAGTCCACTGTCTGATTCAGTAGCACAAAAAGAAAAGTAGTGTGGGGAGAGTTTAGTGAATGATAAGGGGATGTTGCAGGGCAACAGCAGTAGCTGCGCAGTGCACATTGATACAACGTCAAACTGATGTTTTTGTTCCAACCCGCACCACAGACCAATCAGAGGGGGGTGCACACGCAGATACGACACACCAGAGGTCCGACATGTGGAAATCACCCGTCGCTCCCGACATGCGTTGCGCCATGCTTGCGGTTAGGTTTAGATTAGGGTTTTGGGTAGGGTGTCGGTCTAATGACAGCCGGACAAATAGTATGTCGGAACTAAAGCCTGTACCCCGATCAGAAGCCACGGGTCGATTTCTACCTTGGAGATAGGACCCTTTCCAGACTGAGTAGCGGAGTGAAAAATCAGATTCATGAATCGCAGCGATTCAGGATGGAACCCACGCTAATTGGATTATGAGATAAATTCCACTTTTGAGTTGCACAAGTGGGAGGCCTGTTTCCATCATTAGTTGTTCAAACAAAATGGAACACAACTTTAAAAGGCCAATGACTTACAGGTGCAGGGTGCTAAGCCATACATCGTAGTGCAGAACAAAAAAGCAGGAAATCAAAATGAAGTAATAAACGTAAGGTGTATATTCAACTCCAATTCACGTTCATGTCATCCCATCCCATAGCAAGCAGGTACTTTTGTACTTTTTTCAGAGCAGTTCCTTCTAACTCTCGAGTATACCTTTCATGTTGTCCTGTTATGTGGTCAGTGTAAGTTTTGTCCCCTGTATGTTCAGACACGTCACCGAGGGCATGTGGAAGGGCCCAGAGGACCTCCTCAGCCAGCCAGCCAAGAGGACCGAGGACCTAGATATCCTTAACAGTCCGCCCCTCAATCTCAGCGATCTGAGCGTTGCTGCCGGCCTGGCCAACTGGATGCCTGGGTTGGGTATCGTTGATGCAGACACATTGTGTCCCGACCAGGATATCCAGTCCAACTTCAGGACTCGGATGTTGGACGAACTACCAAGTCGCCGTCCCGCTGACAAGTCTGTGTCAGCCGAAGTCAGACTGGTAACTCGTACAACTTTATGTGATGTCTTTTATCCTTTTGTCATTTTTACAGTTTGTGTAAATTGTCATGCTATTCTTAGCAATCTCCTATGTCCAGCTTTGAAGGTCTGTGTAAACACAAACATTGAAGACAAAAGTGTGTAAACACAAACATTGAAGACAAAAGCGAGGACGCAAATTGTGATTGGCCAGAATGAAATGATGTGTGATGACGTATGATGATAAGTCACACAGGTGTGATTTGTTTTGTTCTACTTTCCATTCATGGTACATGGGTGTGTCTAACTGCTAAGCTACACCAGGCTTTTCTCACGTGTTTTATCCTGCGCGTGCGTTTAATTTAGGTCCAGTCCTATTTAAAAAACGCACGCGCGGGCCGCACGTTTAGGGTAAACGCGCGAGAAAAGCCTGGTGTAGCTTGGCCGTAAGTGTGTGCACATGCATTCATGCATGTGTTTTTACAAAAGTCAAAATTAGCATGTATGTGCGCGATGTTTTTGTGTTGCACAACTGATCCGAGGCTCAGTGCACATTATTCAATCTGATGTAAATATGTGCGACTTAGCAGATGTCTCCTTTCAAGCTGCTTTCACAGACGCATCTGTATGTAGTTAAGGATCTCATTCAGACCCCGTGCACATACTAGCTAGAGTTATCCCTGCGTTTGCCATGCAGCCTGGCACAGTGTGTGTGTGTGTGTGTGCACACATGTGTGAGTTAGGTCTGCATCTGCACAACTCAATTTCAACCAATTTAATTTCCGCACGAATGTACAGGCGTGTTTGCGAGGCGAGCCACATAAATGTCTGCGTACATTTCATTGGGCACGGGTCGGTGTCGGCTCCACGTGTTCACATCCATCATTTGTGTCATAAACTGACAGTCAATCGATCTAAATGGCTTGTGCACTGTAGTATGTATTTACGGTACTGTTCACTCCAGGCGGCGGAGCGCGACTGGGAAGAGAAGCGCGCCAGCCTGACCCAATTCAGCGCCCAGGACATCAACCGGCTGCTGGAGGAGACGCAGGCCGAGCTGATGAAGGCCATCCCGGATCTGGATTTTGCCGCCAAGCACATAAACAAGCCAGCGGTGCCCCCCAAACCCCAGATGACCACTCCTATCGCCGGCACCACGCCCTCCTCTCCTGCCACTGGGACAACAGTTGGCGCAGCGGCCACAGCCGCCACAACCACTACCACAAGCAGTATTACTAGTAACAACAGTGGGGACCAACATCCAGGCAAGGTACAGATGGCCGCGCAGAAGCTGAACTGCCTGGAGGGCACTGGCTCGCGTCGCGGGTCAGGTGAGTTGCGTTGCTTTGTTCAAATACGCACCAGATTGTGTTGATTCCATGCACTGATTGCTCATTGTAATTGTTTTCAGCTGCCTATTATTGTCAGTTGGCATTCGGTTGGTCTAGCTAGGTTGCCAACGTATTAATTTGAGAGTTACATTGTGGAACAAGTGTTCAGAAAGCAGGTTCACAGGTTTTAGATGGCCTCTGAAGGTATGGACTAACATTGACATTAGCACTGGCACTTACTCTGGTCATTGTTTTCCCATATGTTTTATATATCTTGAAATATTTCACTTTTTTAATTAACCCTGAGGATAGTGCAGTGCACTCGCTATAAAGTGCACTGCAAGTGCTGAACGTTGCTCATTGTTGTATATTGTCCTGTTTATCAGTTGAGAGTTTCTTAACTATCCCTGAGGATACTGCGGTATATCCAGTCTATAAAGCTCACCCTCCATAACGTTTTTAAGTGCACAGTTGAACGATGCTCATTGTTGTATATGGTCCTGTTTCTTAGAAGAGAGTTTTTAAATTAGCCCTCAGGATACTGCGGCATACCCTCTATAAGGTTTACCCTATATAACATTTTTTAAGTTGACTGTTGAACTCTGCTCATATTATCACATTTCTCCGTATCATCATTTATACAATTGCTGATCACTTATGTTTGTATTATATTTTTGTTACTACATAAACCCTATTCTGTGCAGAACATTCTGCGAAAATGTCCTAACTACAAGGTCACAACACGTTGTGTTGCAACACATTGTGATCATGTAGATTGGCTATTTATGCCAAAAACATTTTGTGTAGATGGAAGAAAAGATGGCAGCTAGTATAGACCACTGTCCCCTCGGAGGACTCAGGTCAATGGAATATATAGTGTTTAAGTGATTACGTTCTATTAATAAACACTTATTTTACTGCCTAGATGTAATTTGGGTGTTTGTCATGTGTTGTCATAGTGTCATCACTACAGTACTGTCATTGTACGACTTGTTAGTGCTAATTACGGAGCAGCTGTTCAGTTTGCAGATCTGTTGTTGTTGCTGCATATTTCCAGCGGAGCTCACGGTGGCGAGATACCGCACAGAGAAGCCCTCCAAATCGCCACCGCCCCCACCTCCTCGACGAAGCTTCCCATCAGCTCATGGCATGACTACCAACAGCACAGGGCAGGTCATCATGACCACTAAGAAGGTGGGATACTGACAGCTGTGTCAGTTGGGTGTTTCCTAAACTTTACTCAAGTTAGACAAAGTTGTGTGAGTGAGGGAGAAACTTAGTTCCTCAGCTGCTCTCCCTCCAAGCAAAGAAATAATCACCAACTAAAATGTTACCTGCATGTCAAACCCAACAAGTAAGGTTAAAAGGTAACATTTTGGGACAACAGACTGAAGTGATTATTCCATCTCTGTTTTTCCTGTAGGCAGAGGAGGATGCTGACATGCCAAAAACCATGGTGAAATTAAGGCGCACTCCCTCCGACACGCCCCGCCCTGCCTCCACGCCACCTGTCATCGCAGCGTCGGGCATCAAAGACGAGGATGACGAAGAGAGGATCATTGCTGAGCTAGAGGTGTACCATTCTACCTGTGTTGTGTAATCGTTAGTCTAAAATGCATGTTGTTACATTTGCGATGAATGCATTGTGTCATGTCAAGGTGATAATGTTTGTTTGCGGTACTCTCCCATGCAACGACCGCCTACCTCACAGATCTTTGAGAGAACCCCTGTAAAAGATTCCCTTTGTCATAGCCTGTTGAGGCCCATCCCTACCCCTCGTTGCACCATTGGGTCTTTGGGAAGAAAGGTAAACGCTTCCACCACCCAACCCCTCTGCCTTTGCCACGCTTGTGGACTTTCTTAGATCTCTGTCCATTCCTGTCCTTGCAACCTTCCTTTTGCCCCACTTTCTGCACGGCCGAGAACCACTTCTGTGAGTGTCAACTGCTTCTATTCAGGACAGGTTGTTACAGAGAAGAAGTATGCCTCTGAGAGTGAAGTAGAGTGACCTTTATATCGCAAGACTCGCAATATGCTTTTGATGGTTCAGTCACAAATAGTGACTCGGTCAATGTTGCACGTCAAACTGAAATACAATGTTTATCCGTCATTTTATGGGGAACATCATCAAATACTCTTTGGCTTCCTGAGGATGAGTAATACTGGTGCCTGTGGATTCGAGCTTACCAAACACACAATTGCAGCAGAATAAATTAGTGCCTATTTATAGCACTTGGCTGACAACAAGGTGACAATAAACATTTAAATACATCAGTGCTCTGTTGACCTTAATCTGAATGACAGAACATAATTCAGTTTACAGTTCATGAATGAATGGATAGAGAACAGGGCAGTGCTAGGTTGGATGTGGAATTCATCATCCATATCACTCATTAATATTTGATAAACTATGGTGAGGGTTATAGCATGCATGATAGCAGTGAGATATATTATGGTTGCAGGAGGACATTGTACTACAGTTGGAGGCCATCGATATTGTCCCTTATCATTTGACCCATTTAGGCCTGACCTCAAAACTTTTAAAAATCCTTCTAAATCCTGAAAAAATCCTTCTAAATTTTCACGATTTTTCAAAAATAGCAGACCTACAAGCTCGTAGCGCGCCAGAGCTTGTAGATCTGCTATTTTTCAATAGCTAAATTATAACATAATGTTTAAAACACCAAAATGGGTTCCCGCCCAAAATGGGTTAACTGTCCTTTTGCGCAGATCACGCAAACCTCAGCAAAAAGAAAAGGACAATATCGATGGCCTCCAACTGTATGTGACCAGTGGTGAACAGATACAGAGTGCCATGAGTTCTTCTGAATTTCCCTTTTTAACATCACTAACAATTCTTCTCTACTTTCAATTTCCTTCTTCTGCTGGTGGCTTCTTAAGAGTCTAATTATTCTTGAAAGCTTTAAACACTTATTTTTTGTGTGTTTTTTTTTTTAATTGATTGGGACATTTGCCCTGAAACCTGGTTTGATTTTCCCAATTAACTAATTATTTAATACACCATACTAAACTCACCATGACATGTTATGAATGGTCTGATTTGACATGAGTGTTTAAATAGCTTGAAACATGCCACATGCTGCTATGGGAGTCAGCTAATCTGGGCTAATCTGAGTAATTAATGAGAAAATTAGATGTATTACGCAACCACCATGATTCTCTGCTCTGGGGACACATTGGCAAAAACAACTCCTAATGCTCATTTTAAAACCAGGTCTGAAAATCGTAGGTGGTTTTAGGTAATTATTTTTCTCACCCGTTTCACTTGCAAGACATAATTTTGCCTGGAAGCGGTTGTTGATGTTGCAGCAGGAATAAAGAGCATGTTTTCTGAAGGCAATATGCTGAAGGTGACAGCAGATGCCTATACAGCAGCTAATGCAGGATGATATTGGCTGCTGAAGTGGCATACGGTATGCTGAGTTCTCCCACACTGTAATATAGCTTTAAAATATGTTGGTATTGTGTGCAATTCATGAATACCCAGTTGGAAAAACAAAACAAAAAAACAGGCAAGAATACATTTAGATTGACTGCTGAGACTAATACCTTCCATTACCATGAAATAGTTCTTTCAATTTCCACCAAGTCATACCTGTTTTCTCAATCCCTCTGCAGAGTGCCAGCAACTCCCCCGGCCCAGTCAAGGGACCCCAGCCTACTGTGGCAGCCAGGCTCAAACACCTCCAACAGGGCAGCCTGGAGAGACCCAAGAACCGCAAGCAGAGAGAGGATTTCCCTAAGATCCAGGGCCAGCAGCAGGTGTTTCACTTCTAGAAGGGCCACATCTAGAGGATTTCCAGGGCCAGCAGCAGGTATTTCACTTCTAGAAGGGCCACATCTAGAGGATTTCCCTAAGATCCAGGGCCAGCAGCAGGTGTTTCACTTCTAGAAGGGCCACATCTAGAGGATTTCCCTAAGATCCAGGGCCAGCAGCAGGTGTTTCACTTCTAGAAGGGCCACATCTAGAGGATTTCCCTAAGATCCAGGGCCAGCAGCAGGTGTTTCACTTCTAGAAGGGCCACATCTAGAGGATTTCCCTAAGATCCAGGGCCAGCAGCAGGTGTTTCACTTCTAGAAGGGCCACATCTGACACTGGCATCCAGACGCAACGACATTCCCATGATGCACCTCTGTGGGACCAACTCCACGGCAGTCTCTTCAGAGGTTGGGACATAAATGGGGGTCAAGAAACGCGGTCCAGAGCTAACAGTATGAGCTTAAATACAAGAAAAGGCGGGGAGACATCTATCTTGTTCGAACAGTCTCCTTGTTGATGGTGTGTTTCTGACATTTGAGTTACTGGATCTAAAGTACCTTGCTTAGAAAATAGGTTTTTGTCGTATGTTGGTGTTTCGTTTCTCTGGGGAAGGTTTTTGTTGGTGCTTGTGACTGATTAACTTAGCTGTAATGATAATACCTACTCCTATAGAGAATTTTCTTAACCTCCAAAGTGTTACATTGTCTTCAACAATGCCACAGAACAATATCACATCTCAAAGTCAAATCGGTGACCTTCCACACAAGAGATAATCATCCCAACATCAGTTTTCTTCCGTTTGGTTCTTCTCCTCTCTCATTCTATTCATCAAATCACTACTATTTACTGTCCATTCTGCGGTACTTGTCCTTTCCGTCCCAAGGTTGCCAGGCAGTATTCCAGCAGCTGAGTGCTTGGATATAGTATTTCAGTCACTTAAGGTGACTGGCAGTATTGAACTACTGTTATCAGCCTCGCAAAGCCACGCGCTGCAGCCACTACTGAGATGCCAGCCCATTACGTAAGACTGCTTAGGGCTGCATTTAACAGCACTAATGCAACAGAACATTATACATTATAACATGATGAAGGTGAAGAACACCTTCAAAGGTCACAGGGTACGGAGTGGCTTCTAATGGGAAGTTTGTTTTCAAACGACGGTTCGTTTTGTTCGTTTCGGTTCACAGAAAAGCTCTGCCTCCTGTTCTCACCGTGGTGAATGTGTGATGACGACAATTAGAAGCAAAAGAAAACTGACGACAATCCAAAAAGACAAATGTAAAGTAGAAAAGATATTAAATGTAATAATAATTTGACTGGAATATGACAAAACCAGTGACAGGAGATACTAGATGGTAGAGGAAAACTGCATATGAGTTTGCTAACAAGCTACTTGCCTTGAGAACCCAGAAGCTATCCTCTCAGATGTGACGAACCCCCCCACCCCCTCCATCATCTTATCTGCTCCTGCACACTCCTCAAGCCAACGCTGGCATGCGGTGAGGAGTAGTCTTGACCCACCATTGGCCGCAATCTTCTAAAGAGAGCTTTTCAGCAAATTCCCCACAGTGAGGTAGTGATAACACAGCCAGCCCATCCTTCTAGGTTAGGAAGCACCTGAGCCATTCAACCTCAATCCTCTCAGTCCTGCCTGTGTCGATATACTTTCCATTAGTTGGCGCTATACAGCCCAGGGTTCCCTTTGGCTGGAAATGGAATCCATAATATAACATATATCCTCAGAGTGACCCATGTATATTATTATAATTTATTTTACCAGACAAACGTACCTTATCCATGAGGAAAAATCTTCCGCAGTCATTCGCTGTGTTTTGTTTTGTCCCAGGTGGAGTCAAATGTTTTAAAATATCTCTAAGGCACAGCCACAAGCATGTGAGAGGTTATTATGACTTACTAGGACAATATACCCTTGATAACACTTCACATCAGTAGTAAACAGTGGCTATAGTACTGTATATGCCACTAACATGGCTCACACGCCTGACATGCATTTGCCATCTGTCAATACACTGCCCCAGACATATACCAAAAGTATAGGTATTTATGAATGGTTGCTGTTATGTGCTGATCCGCTCTTCAATTTACATATGCAACAATGTTGTGTACCTCTTTCTCCCTTGTTGTTTTACTTCACTGTGAACAGGCCTGCTGAGGTTGTGATTGGAGTCATTCAAATCTTCATAGAATACTGCAACTGATTTATGTTTGTGTTTATATAACTGATGGCTCCTTCATAACTTTGGAGCAGTGACATGGTGCCGTTGTGTAATGTTATCATAATACAAATATGGTACGTGTAGCATTCATAAATCAATATATATATATTAGGTAACTTCCTGTACACAACATACTGTAGTCGGTTGTCTGTGATTGACACAAAGTGACATATACTGTCATTAAAATAGTATGGCAGAGGTCTATTTTTGGAGCTGGTTGTCAGTGTCAGTGGACATAAATGCATCCATGTTAACGTCACACTGTACAGCACTATGATTTGTAGGTCAAAAGAAACCCAGTGGAGATCTTGTGCAATGCAAAAAAAAAACTGACACATTTCACTGCATAATGGCACGCATAATGGGACGTTGTATGTGTAAAGCAGAAGCTTCAAGATTTATAAAATTGTTTCAATTCATTATACAATTATTGTATACTAATAACTATAAGCTCACCCTTTACTCATAAATGAGTGCAGTGTCTCTGTGTGTATCTAATGTGTGTAGAATTTGTCTCAGGCATACAGTATATGATTACATTACTTAGTATGTGTTGATGAAACTCAACACATACATACTTGTCAAACTATAAAACAGCAAGCATCTTCAAAGAAAAAACTAACTGCCAACACATACGACCAAGTGCTATGAATTGCATCTCAAAACGTGTTAGTCTTAGTTAGACCTGAATATATCACTCCAGATTAAGACAGCGAATACGGATGCACTTGCACTCTTAAAGATTCCTTTTCAAAGTACTTTACCTTTTTATTAGGCATTATAGATAAAATGACAATCTGGGACTAATTATGAGGAACAAAATATTATTTTAACCAGTCTGTATTGTAGGGTACAACATAACTAGCAAACACATATCCGCAGAGGTTGGAGGTGGTCTCCCTAGTCCCTACTCTTCCATTGAGAGATGCTGTCAGGTAGGACACATACTGATTGACAATGTCAATGACGTTATTTGAAGCAGATGGTGCAACATCTTGTAGATCAGACATCGTTGCAATTACCTATGTGCACAGGGAACTTTAAGAAGGACTAACGCCATGGTAATGCGGTATCCATACTAACAGTGCACTACAGTGCGTGGTTTGGCCACCCCCAGGGCATCCGTATCCCTATTTCTGTTTTGAAAGTAGGGTTGAAGCCCGACGGAACTGGAATGTAATACTGCTTTTGCTGCAGAAATGCGGGCGTTGCACTTTATGCCGCCGAATCCCGTGAGAGCACGGGAGGTGCACCTGTCTCCTCCAGCGGCTGTGTTCCTGACAGGACCTGGAGTGCCGCAGATGTTTACGCTAGCGTGCCCCACAGGCTCGAGGAGCATGAGGCCACGAGGGAACATTCTCTCTAACATTTGTCTCATGCCGATGTCAACCCTCAAACATTTCCCTCCCATGCATCCTTCTCTATCGCCCAGTTATATCCGGTACGAGCACTGGGAGCATAGATTTTGTTAAAGGTATTGTGTTCAGCCATGTATAGCGGTACCCATTCCGGGCCAATCCATCAATTTACAGCTCTGGATCCTATACCGTTTGTTAAATAACATGCCCTGTGCTCATCTTGGTTATAGAAGCAAGCGCACTGTATTTTTCCACTAGCCCTCTATGCCATATCTCACTCTGGACTGTGTGTACAGTAGGCCTCCCAAGGGTGCAGCCGAGACACATCGATCACATGAAGAACACACAGGCTGGTTGCTATATCGAAATCTTCCAACAGTCTGCCAGTTTCACTTGGCACCGATTAAAGGCTCGCCCCTACACTTGAGTATGGCTTGTTTTTGTCGACACGCCCAGCTAAATGGGAGGTCTGTATCGTTAATCTAAGTGAACGTAACTTGTTTGTCCCCGTCGCCCTTTTTGCTTCATTGGGCTTTTGGATGAGCAAACCATTGGGAGCAGTGTGTGGCCCATGAGTGTGTAATCAGAGGGAAAATCACTTGTTCGTGTAAGCATGAGGCTGGTCATTAGCATAGTTGTGAAAGAGGAGTCAGAGGACTAAGGGAATGCCCACATTTGTTCCATTTTCCGTTTTATCTGGCTCTTACCGCCTCTGAAACTCGAGCTGCTGTTGAGAGAGCATCTTTCCTGATACTACATACTGTACAAGTAAATGTTCTTGTAGTTTTAGCGGTACACAGGGGTCTTGGGCTGGCCAACAAGGAGCAGTTGTCTGTGCAACACAGACAGACCTTCAGATAAGCTGAAAATGAGTGTTCTTGTGTGCAAGGATTAGATGGTTCGATTGGAATGGCTAATAATATGTGATATAATTCCGTCCCAGCAACAGGAGAAAGAATCAAAAGCTCCACTCCTCTCCTCTCCTCCCTTATCTTGCCCTTTATCACTGCCTCATTCTCTGTCTTCCTCTCTCCTGCTCTTCTATTTTACCATTCTCCCTATTCGCCCTGATATCTTCTGCTCTGCTGTATGCGATCCTCCCCAGATCCCTCAGGCCTCATCTCCTCTTCCTTTGCCACTACCAGGAGATTTAAGAGCTGAATCAGAACAGATTGCCTGTCCCAAAAGCCTGACAGCAGAGCACTACTGATCACAGCACCCCCACCCCCCACCCTGATCTGCCGATGTACAGTCAGCTAGTGACAGCCACTCATCTTTTCTCATCTTTGCTTACTTTGTGTGTCTTTTGGCTTCAGTTATTCGTTGCACTTCTTGTCCCTTTGGCCTGTCTTCAATCTTACTGACGCTTTCTCTTCACCGGGGGTCAGTTACAGCTTTTCTTAACGTCTTTTGTTCAGAACATAGCCAGTGTTTTGTTTTGTTTTGTTTTGTTTCTACAGCTTTGTTTAAAAGGAGTCAGTTCAAGTTGTACTGCTGTTATTGTTTGGGGCTCTCCAATAAACATATATTAGCTTTTGAAATTAGCCTTTACATTTTGAAATGTGGTCATTGTAGTCTACACAAGGAACAACTTAGACCTTGAACAATGATCTCTGTGCACACATGGATCACTAAATGAATGCACTTGTGGAATCAGATATGTTGTTCACACAACATGATGAAGGATCAGTTTACACTTTACATGAAAAAGAATGTTCCATTTCATCTCCCTTCTACATTTACCATGTGACATGGCAGCCCTTTTGTTCTTACTTAATAAAGTATGAAGTCAGAACAAAATGGCCACTGTGTCCATTATTAGAGGAAGATTTTAAAAAGACTGTTCTTGGCCTGTTACGAAGTTCTTAAAGTATTTTATTATGGTATCTCACCAAAAAAGAAATGTAGGAATCTACATATTTTTCTTGAAAGGAATCGAACCCCATTATCACAGTTATACTACTGTTGGCCCTCGCTCTTACGATTTTGCCAAAGTAGGTAGGCCTACATAGCAAAATGGCCAACTCTAGGGCCAAACACCTTGATACTGCAGGGTACTGTGAGTATAAAAAACAATAATTCCACAGTTAGACTGCTGTTTGATATGTTCCTGGGGGAAGGTAGCAAGACAGTAACATGGAATCTCTGAGCTTCATATTTCACAGCACAAAACAAACTACAAACTAATAATGGTATAGTACGTTGAGCCAGCACACAAGCGACTGAAATATAGCTGTTATAGTACAGTATAACCACTTCAGAGATATATTGTAGGTGTGTTATATGACCATTTAATAATTGTTTGAAGAGATTTACTTTATTATGTAAAAAAAAGAAAAGAAAAGCATCATCTATGTTTTATATAATCAAACCTTTTTGTATTTTTATACTTGAAAGAGAGAGGATTCATAAGCATGTAACACATGTATTCTGTACATTTTTTCTTTCTTCTTTTTTAATTTCTTTTTTACCAATTTTCTTTTACGTCCCAACCTGCTTTTACCATTGACCAAATCATGATTACAGCCTGTCACAGTAATCAAAGAGATGTATAGAAACTATTGGCTTGGATAACAATGGAAGCATACAGTAGTAAATCCTAGATGGTTCTGAAGTACTTAAATATATTAACACCACATGACCACATCAGAAAAGCACAGATCATACAGATCCTCCTTCCTATAACAAAAAAAAAAAGATGCAGTCTGTTATATGACTATCCATTGTAGCTGTCTTCTCTGTCATAATCAATAGTGCACAAAATACAGTATGTACACCATGCAGACTAACTATTACCATTAGTTTTTCGATGAATGTGTGATCGTTCAAAATCGTTTGTCGGTGTAATTGTGTATATAAAAAAATAGACCAGACATCATATCAATTTTGTGATATTTTTTAGAGAAAAATAACCCAAAATGGCATGCATACTGTATACATTCCTGAAAAATTGCACGCTGCGTTTATCAAGGTCTCATTTTCTTGTCAATAATTCTGTGTATACTTGTGAGTGTATAATAGGGTAAACCAACATTGTACAGTACAATAGATTTTGTATTATGTTGAAATGGGTCGGTGAGACCCATTTTACTGTCGGCATAAAGAGAAATTAAGATGATTATTATTAACACTATTGAAAAGACATTTGAAATATCGTATATAGACTAACTGATGTACCTTAAGTCTGAGAGTGCTGCTTGCTGTGTGGGATAAGTGTTGTTTGTAATTTGTGAAGAATGATCACCTATACCAAGAACCAGTATAGAGACAACAGTGCAAAATGCCATGCAACTTTGTTGTATCAAAGGAACAGTTGCTGCTTCGTGTGAGAAAAATCCAAGTATGGTACTGAACAATGATCGCTGCTTTTGTACATTACTGTTGTGGTTTTGTGACAATAAAAGTGGACCTCTTATACGAGACGGCTGCCAGTGCTTGGTTTATACTACCGTATGTCCTAAAGGTTCTGCAGTGTTTCTCATGCTATTCGCGGTCATTTTATTGCGTGGGACCTACTATATAGGACTACCTATGCAACAAATTATTTCTTCTATCTTTTTCATTGTTTGTTCAAAACTAAAACACACCAAGGTTAAAGGACCACTTCACCACTTTTCAACTTCTCTTCCTATAATTGGTCCTCACTAATGTTCATGATAAAACACCACCATTTTTTCCTACTCAGTCTGTGTCTCATAGGAGGCTTTGGGCAGTTCGGACACCCGTCCACCAGTGACATCATCCTTAGGCAGATTTTGTTTTAAAATATATTTAGATTTTTATTATCGTGAGAACGATGGCTTCAACTTTTGCATTGCAACTTTTCAGGAAAAGAAAGCCTGCCGTTTCTATTAGCTTGGATTCACCATCGATGATGTCACTGGTGGACGGGTTTCTGAACTGCCCACAGCTTTCCTATGAGACACAGACTGAGTAGGAAAAAATGGTGGTATCTTATCATGAACATTAGTGAGGACCAATTATAGGAAGAGAAGTTGAAAAGTGGTGAAGTGGTCCTTTAAGGTTGTTTATTGTCACACGCTCATACAATGCAGCATTATAGGCGGTTAAATTGTTGTTCTGCTTCTCGACAGTGTGGATAATGATAGAATATGATGAAATATTCCACCGTCCATCCGGCATTGTCTGGCGTCTACACGAACACAATTGACAAGTGTTCGGGGGATTGTCACTGCATGTAATCCTATGGGCTAGGGCGGCACTTGTCGGGAGGAGTAGGATGAAGGCTCCTCCTGGTGGATGCTCCTCGCTGGCAGGCGAGTCAGTAGGATCCAACAGCAGTGACAACACAGACATGTGTGTGTGGGGAGGAATTAATTGGCATAACAACTCAATTGGGAAGAAAAAGGGGGTAAAATATAATTGGCTACTATAAATGTAAGGGTGAAAAATCTTCTGAAGAGCCTTTACCTGCCTGTCACATCGGTAGGTGTGCAAGAGGCTTGCTTTAAAAAATAATAATAATAATAATAGTATGATGATGATGATGATGATGATGATGATGATGATGATGATGATGAAATAGGATGTAGGTTAAACAGTACAGTAATCCTGAAATGTAGCAGTATTGGCAAACGTGAACGGAATCTGCACAGTCCATATCTGTGCACCGTAATAGTGTAATACCATAGTGTTTATCCCATTAAAGGTGATATGTTTTAAGCCAAAATGTATAAATAAAAAAAATATATATATATATATATATATATATATAGTTTTGGCCTTTTTCCCCTCTAGCATCCCCTGTATGATGATGCTGTGGTGTTTTCCTGCAGGCAGACACTACCGTTGGCTGCCTCTGGGCTGTTTTGAGTTCTAGGTGTTTATAACTCGGGACGTCGGAGTGTGAGGGGGAGGAGGGGTTAGTGGGGGGTGAGGCGGAGTTTTAGCCAATCACAGCGAGGGTGTCTTCAAAGCCCCAGTCCCACTCCCACTTATATATTTCCCCTAAAAGATATCTTAGTTTTACCTACATTCTTCATATGAAATAGTATGTTCATGGTTTTTTTAATTGAAATTATGAGAATCGCTATGTACCGCTTCATGGTCTTGGAAAGCATCTGTCAGTTTATATTTTATTTAATTTTATTATTATTTTTAAATTCTGTTTATTGATAAGCACACTTATTCAGACAGTTAGCTGCTGTCTGTGTACAGTCGGCCCGTCTGTAAAGAGCCATGAGCCCGGGAGGGGAGGGGCAGCAACCATAGCAACACACAAACAGAGCCATCTCAGCCAAAATATCCCAAAACAATGTCCGGGGAACAGAACTGTTCCTTTTCCTCAGACTACTTTTACTTTAATTAAAAGGTAAGATGCAGTGGCTGTAATTGGGTCAAGGATCTTGCTTTCGTGAGCAATGGGTAATATGAAGAACGGTTAAAAGATACCTACAGTTACCAAGGTTAATGTATAGAAGGCACAGAGGAGATATGATTGAAGTCTATAAACTTCACCAGATATATGATTTTACAGCCGAGCCTGTTGTCCACTTCTGGGATAACAGGTACGAGTTGAGAGGGAATTCCCTTAAAATCTTACCACTAAACTGTCATTCAGAAAATAGAAATATTTATTTTCTTTACACTTTGAGCTGTCAGAGCATGGAATACACTTTCAGAGGAAGTGGCCTTCATTCAGTCAATACTTTTAAGAATAGACTTGACAAATTTTGGTCAACAAAAGATTTTTTGCACAATTACAGGGCTGGCGTGTAAGATCAACTGGTAAACTAGGGATTTTGAAATTGTATTATTGTATAAGGGGGAAAAAAAGAAAAATCAATTGTATATTTTAAATTGTAAAAGAAGGAAGTATGACATTTATGTCATTTATGTATGTGGGATTGTATGTGGTTTGCGCATAAATTGTGGGGAGGGTGCGTGGGTGGGTTGTAGGGTAGTATGTGTGAACTTGTGAATGTCACCATTTTAAAGAGATGTACTGGTACTGTACTGGTATTGGCACTTTGTGCTGTGCTGCAAGCTTGTACATCTGCTATTTTTGAACATTTCTGAAACATCTTGGAGGTGTGTGAACTACTGATTTAGAAGCCATTTGTAGACTCAGGTCTTAATGGGTTATATATCACTTCTTGAGTTCTAGCCTGGAGATAGAATCTAGTTGAGCTGATGCTCCAGCAGATTGATCGGTCCAATTCAAAGTAAGTGTAAGTGATCAGTCCAAAGTGTCTTATAGGGATTCCCTCCATTGTTCCAGTAGAATCCTATGTAGGATCATGCTATTCCTATACGAATCCTATGTATTTTTTGAATAGGGAATTGTGGTAAGTATATTTGTTTTTAGAACAACTGTTGCTTACAACAAACCTTTTAAGAGAGCAGTATGTAGCTGTACCCCTTCGTAATAATGGTCAAGATCCCACATAACAACCAGTATCTCTTTAATGCCACTAGGGAGAGCTATAAACTACACAATAAGTCTTGTTTCCTTGTTCCTTGTTAACGTGTAACCAAGGACTGTCCTTGGTTACACATTAAAAATGAAAGTGTTTTTGCCATTTAGTTGGTAGAATATCAGGGACAGCGAAGTGAGTGACACCACGACAGAAGTGGACCATAGGCTACATGTAAGCTGTTAAATTCCAATTTACATTTATCTCTCCATATTGCTTTGCATTGGTATGACATTTTTTAAATCATGCTACATCTTATTTTATAAGCACTGTTTTAGTACCGTAGACATTTTGCTGCTCTTGCAATGAAATGGTCCATCTAAGAAAAGAAAAATACCTGTAAACTCAATTAGAAACATTTTGTTTTTAATTGTTCATAATTATGCATAACGGGACAGCAAACTGTCTTATGTGCTTTTCTATCAACAAATAATATGATTTTCTGGGCAAGCAAACAGCTAAAATGATCATTCAATGTTTGAAACGGAAAGAAATTATCATGTGGTGCTGCTCGGATGAATTTCCTTTTAAGTATGAGAATTTCTCCTCCTAAAATGCTGCTGTTGTGTGTGTATATCATCATGTGACAATCATATGGACCTTGAACCCATATAGGGATCATCTATAAACAGCTTTATTTGATTGTTTGACACCCAGAGACTTTGTGGTCCAATTTGAGCAGAGAT
This sequence comes from Electrona antarctica, assembly GCF_951216825.1. Taxonomy (NCBI): domain Eukaryota; kingdom Metazoa; phylum Chordata; class Actinopteri; order Myctophiformes; family Myctophidae; genus Electrona; species Electrona antarctica. The sequence continues at coordinate 19,978,048 of NC_136805.1, forward strand.
GTTTCAAATGTGAATGAATGAGAGGCCTCATAGCATTGCACTTAATAGTTATACGTCCATTCATATCCTTAGAACGTCACCAGTGTTCTGCTGCTGCATCAATGACAAAGTATTCTGAGAACCATCAAAACCCTCACAATTTCCCAGTTACGCTGAGGTAAGACCAGTGTACAGTACAGATGTACTGTAGTAATGTGAATTAACAGTTTAATTGTGGAGAGTACAAAAGTAGCCTTAATGTATGATAATAGACATATCACACTGCTTTTAGTCTTACAGCTGCAAAACAATTCAACATGTTTGTTTACATTTAGATTTGACACATAGCTACGGTTCATTCTGCAAGTTTTCCTTTCTGTGTTCAGGTGCTGCCATGGAAAAAAACATGAAATTGATTTTGTATAGTAAATGTTAATTTGTTGATAGCAGAATCTGTCTTGAGAGATTAGTCACCCATTAACACAACGGCCTACTGTTATATTATGATAATAACAGTAGAGAGACGGAGATAAATGTATTTGCACGGCCAGCTTTTATCACACCTAGACCAATATAATTCCCACATAGGGACAATAAATTTCATCTCGGGCCTTGGACTTCAGTGAGCTATTAAACCTAATAAATGTTTTCCACTTTCAGGTTTCAACTTTTTACAACGGAGCCACAACATACAAAGACAACAGAGGTGTCTGTTGACTGATATCTTTTTTTGAAAATAGACCACTGTACATCTAAGAGAAGATAGGCCTACAGTATGGAATTACCACAAGATTTGGACCATGGTACACCAAAGAGACGAACCAGCATGGAATTACCACCAGATTTATTCAATCTAGTCTGTGAAAATGCGGCAACATATATAAAACATTTTGATACCAACCAAGGAAGAATGGAAGCTATTGCACATAGGCTCTGTGAAACAGCTAAAATGCAAAAAAACAAAGACAAGACTAGGAGAATAGTAAGACGAGTGTTAGTGCTAGTAATTGTGGGAATAATTGCAGCTCCACTGACGGGCAGTTTAAGCTTGTGGTTATCAGCAGCAATTGGTGTTGTCGTTTTGACAACAACCCTCTATAAGACAATGAAAGAGAGTGGATCCACAAATACTGTGAAAGAAGTGGGAGAAGAATTCCTGACAATAGTCAAACCACAAACTAATAGCCTGGATGAAATATTAAAAGCGTACAAGGAGTCAAACAGAAATGCCTCCGGAGTGATGACACAGGCAGAGACATGTCTCTCAGACACGGCAGAACTGCAACGTCTGCTTAAGAGAGTGACTGAACTGTCTGCTGTGAGCACGGACCTGTCGACCATGTCTGCAAACCTGAGACACATTATTGTGCGACTGGTTTTGTTAATAATTGACATAGTCAGAGTCACCCCAACACCAGAGCAGGATATAAAGCTGAGAGACATTGTCATAAAATCAGCCGAGCAATGTACAAAAACTGTCAGTGAGTTTCAGAGGATGAAGTGTCTACTTGAAAACTATGAATGATTAATTAAAGAGGGATGCCATATTTTCATAAGTCTGTCATGGATAGTTGCAAAAATGTGTTTGGTATTAAGTTTAACTTTTTAAGTGCAATCAAATGCAAAATGGAAGTGCCTTCTATTTATTTCAAGGCCTATAGAAATAGCGCTCATATATATATTTTTTAAATTAAAAACAATACTGTATAACAAAATTAAATTACTGTTTTCTTGGGGAACTGACAATGGCCATGTTCAGTGATCCTCTACCAAGGAAAAAGTTAATTGAAACAAGATGTTTTGCTGGGAGTCTGGTGCAACGCACAGGTCCCTGGCGGTACACAGAGCCCAGTCCCTCCACATGCCAGAATTGTACCTCCGGCAGAGTAGTTCCGGAGTGGATCCAACGGATTGTGTGACTATTGCACTGTCAGTTGGAATAGCAGCGCTGGCATTGCATACAGTATAAGACAAACGCACTTGGAATGGGAAATAGAGGGGGGAATTTCTTTTTTTTTCTTTTGTACTTTGTAATGCTATACTAATGATTGTGTGCAACACTTGAAAATTAAGTATTGCATTGTGGGTTTGAGCTGCCTTTTTAATGTCAATCAATCAAGTCAGTTAGGGGCATGTATGTGGTCTACCTGCACAGCCTTTGTGATCTACTGGTAGATCGTGTTCTACCTTTTGGGCACCCCTGCTATAGCCTATGTAGACAGGATGGATCTATACATCATCAGGGTCTGCAACCTTTTTGACATGAATTAAGTGCAATGTTTTCATTTTCTTGATGGTCAGTGCCATATCAACTTCATGTTTAATTATGACACGTCATTAAAACATCTTTAGAAATATTTTATCAGGATGTAATGATCATTAGCAATAACCCACCCATCTCCCAGACTCCCTCCCCAGTCAGACTTTGAATGAATGCACAATTATGTGCAGGATGTCATTTGTAGATGTGAGGGGACTTAAAGGGATATTTCACTTTAAAAGAAAACTGTAATTTTATCGTCTACTCAGACCTACGTGAACACTCCAGACAGTTTAAGTTGCTTGATTCAGTATTTAGATATTTAATATTCATTTTAGCTGCCTATACAAACCCATTATAACTTCAAACTCCATTTTAACCATGATAGATGCATCCAACCTTTTTCTGTTGACTGATAATGTCCTTCTAATATGTGAGGGGGCTGTGGCTTTTCAGTTAGTTTCAATTTATTTTTAATAATTCTTTTAGATTTTGTGAGGAAGAGGCGCTGGAAGATGTTATTTTCCAAAATAATTATTAAAAATAAATGAAAACAGTAAATGAAAAGCCACGGCCCCCATACGTATTAGAAGGTCATTATCAGTTAACAGAAAAAAAAGGTCGGTGTTTTGGATGAATCTAGCATGGTTAAAATGGAGTTTGAAGTTATAATGGGTTTGTATAGGAAGGGGCGGGGTAGCTAAAATGAATATCAAATATCTAAATACTGAATCAAGCAACTTAAGAACTACCAGGGGTGTTCACATTAGCATGAGTAGACGATCAAATTACCAAAAGTTTTTTTGAAAGTGAAATATCCCTTTAATTTAACTGACTGACTTTTATCTAATTATAAAATAAAATAAAAGATCTCTTGCACTTACGCGTGTGCTCCCTCCCCTGTGCCAATGTCGGCATCCATGCCTACTGTCTAAGGTTGCCTATCCCTAATCTATCTGATGTCTGTACATGATTGTAGATTGCCTATTTGTATGGTTGTTGAATTTGTTCCTACAATGACCACTTTTGAGAAGTACAAAGTTTGTACTGCCTACAATGATGTATTTAGTGATAAATTGACACCCATTTAAACTAGTCATCTGCACCCAGTGTTCTGAACCATAAAACCCACACTTTTAGCACCAATGTACTCAGGGTGAATGGTGAGTTTAAATGTTGAGTCCAAAAGTATTAGTAAAACTATGAACAAATTGAATTACTACTTAAAGCTGCAACATGATTCAAATCATGTTTTTTTTTAATTAAATGTGATATGAAACTAAGTTTCAATCTGCAATTTTCCTTTTTGTGTTCCGTTAACTTGTATGATGTAAAAAAAAATTTAAAGAGGGGTGCCATATAGAGTTGTACATGTTTTGTGTTGTGCTAGACGCAAAGGCCACACCATGATGTAACCTTTTCTCCTTTATTTAGTATATGTGGCCTAGTGTAGAAGGAGCAGCATAAAACAACATTCCGCTTTCAAAGTACTGTTTCACTAAATATTTTCAGTTGAGGCAACTATACAAAAGAACAGTAAACCAAAAACTACAAAAATACTTTATACGACAACTATTCCAGCACCCGTACAAATAAATGTACTGTTCACCCAACAGATTCTTCTCCCTCTCAATGGGTATTTGTGGATCCAAAGGTTTCCGGTGAAGACTGAACTGGCCAACTACAATACCAATCCCAAAAGAAATACCCATCAAACGTGTTTTATATCATGAATATTTAAAAAGGTAATGTATGTACATAGTCTGTAATAACACAGTGGATCATTGATGCTAAAGTAGCAGGCTACTAAGCATTGAGTGTTCAGGGAACTAGTACATTGTGAAAATGGCCAACATACAGTGTAAAAATAAACAGGGGCTCGCAACTCACTTTAAGATGCTCCAAACATTTATTCAGCGACAGGCAGGCAGAATAAATACAACGTATATGATATACCGGTACTTCAAATCAAATCAAACAATATTAATAAAGAACATTTACAAAGACCAAGGGTCAACAAGGATCAAATAAAGAAGAAGACAAAAATAGCATGGTATAACACCACAACAAATTTTTTAGTTGTAGTACAATAAAGAAAGTTTTAAGGACTTGAAAGCTCCTAGGGAGCGAGCAGACCTAATCCGCAGGTTTACTTGACCTCACGGTCTTTGTCGAGTATATGATATACTTGACAAAGTGAGTTGCAAACCCCTGCTTCTTTTTATGTTGACCGTCTATACAGTTTTGGCTCAGCACCAAAGGAGGATGTGCGTTACATATCTTACTCTGAAGGTTTGACCCAACATAGTGTCACACAACCCTTCTAAATGCAGGTTGCGGTCACATCAGTTCTAAAGGAAATTTTAAAAAATCACACCCGTGTGAACTGAGTGGTGTAAGGTCTGTCTGACGTAATGAAATCATGTCTGACGTAATGAAATCACACCCGGATGTGATTTCACAACTGGCTTTTTTTGTGCAGAAAAAATGAGCATGGTTGCTACGGTCATCCAGTTCACCCGGGTGTGATTTAATTACGTCAGAAATTATTTTGAACATAGCAACCATGCTCATTTTTTCTGCACAAAAAAGCCAGTTGTAGGAGTGGTTTACACCACTCAAAAATAATTAGCTGCGCCTCTGGTAAAATTTACACAAATTTAATGCAAAGGCTGTTGCTACCATTCTTTCACAGATTTATATGGGCAATATGCTCATGACATTGTGCCTATTCACAAACGTGTTTTTTCAGATGATCATTTCGCCTGTAATGTTTTCCACAGAACTCACAACCGTATGGTTTCTCTCCACTGTGAACCAACATATGCCTTTTAAAGTGACTTTTGATATATTTTTGGCAGATTGGACAGAACGTTGGTTCTGTCCAATTTCCAATTTTCTTCTGTCTTTCCGAAGGGGATTTCTCTCCTGTATGAATTTTCTTGCGTCTTTCTGAAAGGGATTTCTCTCCTGTGTGAATTTTCTTGCGTCGTTCCGAAAGGGATTTCTCTCCTGTATTCATTTTCTTGCGTCTTTCTGAAAGGGATTTCTCTCCTGTATTCATTTTCTTGTGTCTTTCTGAAAGGGATTTCTCTCCTGCATTCATTTTGTTGGGTCTTTCCAAAAGGGATTTCTCTCCTGTGTGAATTTTCTGGTGTCTTTGCAACACCCGCTTCAGGCCAAACTGTTTTCCACAAGTAGAACACGTATGTGTTGGTTTGTTGCGTGTGTGACCAATTATGTGACTTTTGAAATGGTCAAGGCGATAGAAGGCTTTTTCACAGACATTGCAACTGAATTGTTTTTCCCCAGTGTGAATTAACATGTGCCTTTTCAAGCCACTACTGGCAATATTGATTTGGCAGATTGGACAAGTAACTCTGTTATGACTGTTTATGTGATGCTTCAATTTGTTCTTGTCTTTGAACCCTTTCCCACAGACATGACAATCGTACAGACTTTCAATCTTCAGAAGCTTTTGAAAGTCAGCATTTGAGTCACATGCTGGTTTTCGCTTTGATCTTCTTCTTGTGTGACAAGTTGTGTCTAGCAAAGATTGTTTTCTACCCTGATCACCTCTGCTCTCATGACTCGTAACTACATGCTGGTGTGGAGACGGCAGTTTCATTTTCCTCTGCTGGTCTGGACTGCTTGGACTGCCATCTCCATTGCAGTCATCCGTGGACTGAATACGTTGGAGATGAACAGAGAGGGTTTTATTTTCACTTTTGAAACTTTGACTCGAGTCTGAAATCGCTGTGTGGTCTTCAGTGGCATCCAGGGTAGATTGAAACCCCTCTTCTCCCACATGGATGGACATGGGTTCCTCTTCTTCTTTTATCTGCACTAAATCTATCTGGGAGACACAATCATGAGCATCTAATGGCCTCCCACACTTGTCTCCACCATGGCAGCTGCAGGGGTATCCTTCCTTGCCCGTTTCATGGGACTTGGTGAGCTCTTCAAACTGGCGGCTTGTAAGAGAACAGACACTTAACTGGGATTGGTTGCTCTGAGACGCCTCTTCATCTCTGAGAAGCTGTTTAAGAGGACTCTTCTGCTCACATACCGAGAGGTGAAGCTCAGAACATTGTTCATCTAGAAGAAAAAGAGGGATACGGTAAGGTTAAACCAGTGACTTTACTTAATCAAGACAATTGTCCTTTAGCGAAAAGACTAAAATGCAAATAGATGGAATCTATCGTTTGTAATATAAGCTATTAGCAACAATTGTGGGCATCAACAATTTTAATGTTTGAAAGATGCTCAAAACAGTCCACATTATGGTCAGCCATTTGCGCAGGTTGTCCAACTAAACATTGCCATCAGAGCCCTGTGTTTGGCCTGAGAGTCAGGGGTTACACTCATCAAATTGTTAGGGTTCATTCACACTCAACGGGGTGCTCACTCCACCCATTCAATTTTGACATTGTGTACAAAATCTGCAAATTGAAATTATGACTTAATTTCAAGTTAATGAATAATCCTATGCATTCACTGAAAATCGCAGTGACAAATCCACCAGTAGGAAAGAAAAGGAACCAGTGGTGTAATGGTGATTATTTTTTCGGTACCACAGAACGTCACACGCACAAGTCGCTCGCACGCACAGCACTCGCCAACATGTGTGCTAAGCTTATATTGTTTATAGTGTATGAGAGAGAGTTTTAGACACACAAACACAAAAGTAGACTTAAAATAATCAGTCAAACTTCTTTACTGTGCTGCAGTAGAGAAACTAAAATGTTTGCTTTGGACAAATCTCTTCTTTGATGGTGGAGGAGGCATTATTATTGCGTTCAGAAAACCACAGAAGCAGTACACGGATTAAGCAGTAGCCTACTGGAGCCATACTGCTGTGTTGCTTACCGTGAATAATGAGAATGCGTTCAGGTAAATAGTTGTTTGCAAAGTAGTAGCCATTTGATCTGGGCACGGTATACTTGACACGGTGTGAAAATAGGGGGGCGCCCCACCTCCAGTAAACCTAGACCACTCAGAGGTGCGTCTTGGAAAGTCTGGTGAAGCGAGGTTAGGTGCGTCTTCTCTTGAATCTAGGGGGACGCGTTCTAGCGTGCACATGCATGCACCGTTCCGTACCAGCTGCCATTAATGAGCCTAGTACTGAGGAATTGGACTTGAGAGTGCAGGGGAAGACAAGTGCAATAGTGCACATAAGTTAACACAACAAAAACAAGACTTTGGGACAGACATTTTAAATACTTGAAATTGCCAGCAGATGGCAGTCGGGCTACTCGGTTGTGTAAAGTGGTGGGTGTGCACTGTGCACCATAACTCTATGGCGTGTCCGTGTGCCATGACAAAAAGCCTGCTTAGCCCGGTAAATTCGTGAAGGATCTATCGAGGTGGTTTGTTTGGTCAACTCAACGCCAAAGTGTGGATTTACTAGTACGACTCCACAGTCCACACCACAACACTACAGTGAGTGGAAATACCAGATCTGCGTCGGAGTGCAGTGTTGTACAACATTTATATTAATCCACATGGCTGTTGGCTGATCTCACAATCTACATGGGTGAGTGTGCGATAGCCTACCTGATGTCAGTGTTTGTGTTGTGGCTTGTTGTTTTGGAACAGCCTCCAATAGTTTGCGTTGTCGCTCGATCTCCTGTGCCAGGCAAAGTTCGTCCTCATACACTATCTCAAGAGAACAGACACTTAAACGGGATTTGTTGCTCTGAGACGCCGAGAGGTGAAGCTCAGAACATTGTACATCTAGAAGAAAAAGAGGGATAAGGTAAGGTTAAACTAGTGACTTTACTTAATCAAGATAATTGTCCTTTAGTGAAAAGACTAAAGTGCAAATAGATGGAATATATTGTTAAATGGTAAATGGTGCATTTATATAGCGCCTTTATCTAAGGCGCTTTACATAGTGCATTACATTCACCCATTCACACACACACATTCATACACCGATTGCGGCGGAAGCCATGCAAGGTACCAACCAGCACATCGGGTGCAATTTGGGGTTCAGTGTCTTGCCTAAGTTCACTTCGACATGTAGACAGGAGGAGCCGGGATTCGAACCGCCCATGGGTCAACCTGCTCTACCTCCTGAGCCAGTCGCCCCAGTTGTTTGTAATATAAGCTATAAGCAATCAACACTTTTCCACTTCCACTTTTCCACAACACTTAGAGTGAATTGTGTCTCCCCATGAAGCCAATGTTTGAAAGATGCTCAAAACAGCCCAGTGAGCCCACATTATGGTCAGCCATTTGCACAGGTTGTCCAACCAAACATTGCCATCAGAGCCCCGTGTTCGGCCTGAGAGTCAGGGGTTACACTCAAATTGTTAGGGTTCATTCATCACACTCAACGGGGTGCAGCTTGTGCGCTCACTCCACCCGTTCGATTTTGACATTGTGTGCAAATTGAAATTATGGCTTAATTTTAGGGCGCACACACAAAAACAAGTCTTTGGGACAGACGTGTAATTACTTGAAATTGCCAGCAGATGGCAGCGGGGCTACTCGGTTGTGTAAAGTGGTGGGTGTGCCCAGTGCCCTGCCCACCATAACTTTCTCTATGGCGTCTGTGTGCTTTAACCTTTAATATATACTCTAAGGTGCTATGACAAAAAAAAACCGCTTAGCTCGGTAAATTCGAGAATTAGACCACCTCGATAGATCGGTCTATCATTCTGCGGTGTTTGTTAACTCAACGCCAAAGTGTGGATAATAATAGTACTACTCTAGCTCTGGTCTAGCCCGTCTCCGGACCCCCCGGGTTGAGCTCCTTTGGACCCCTACCACGTAGTAGGGGTCCAAAGGAGCTCAACCCGGGGGGTCCGGAGACGGGCTAGCTCTGGTCCACAGTCCACACCACTACATGGCCCCTTTCGGTTCCATTTTCTGGATTTTGGACAGCGGTGGAAAGGCAACCGAGGGCCCTGAAATGGGCTAAACACTACAGTGAGTGGACTGACATACCAAGCTTTACGGAGGGTTCCAAGAGGGGCTAACACCAGATCTGCGTCGGAGTGCAGTGTTGTACAACATTTATATTAATCCACATGGCTGTTGGCTGATCTCACAACCTACATGGGTGAGTGTGTGATAGCCTACCTGATGTCAGTGTTTGTGTTGTGCTGTGTTGTTTTGGAACAGCCTCCAATAGTTTGCGTTGTCGCTCGATCTCCTTCTTTGCCAGGTGAAGTTCGTCCTCATACTTGGATACTATCTCGAGTATTTCTACTGCACTCGTATTAACCCGCGCGGTAATGTCCGAAATAATCAGATTCACTTTTAGAAGAAGCAATGGGTCGTTGCTTGACATTTTGAAAATGCATGCAACTGATAAACCTGCTAATAACGTGAAGCTAAGCTAGCTAACTGCAAACCCACGATCGCGCTTTGTTCCTTGCTTGGTTTTGCTTTGTTCCTTGCTTGGTTTTGAATAAGCAACTGAACTGGTCGTCACGACGCTAGGTTAGGTTTTGGTGGAAGGAAGGCACTAGGCAGTGTTGCCAGATTGTGAGAGAAACAAGCAACCGACAAGGTCTATAAAAACAAGCCCAACTGGTCCAGGCGCATGCCACATATAGGCTTTTGCCTGACAGCGTGTCTCGTGTTCGAGTCTCGTTCATGACGACCCTTGCTGCATGTTTATCTCCCCTTCTCTCTTTCCCTCTTGCCTATTTCCTGTCTATCTTCACTTGATAGTTGATACTATCAATACATAGCCTGACACTCAGTCTGAATTTTCATTTCGTTTCACTTAATTGTTTTAATTAACGACATTAGGAAACAAGCCCAAATAAGAGACTAAACTTTAGGAACAACTGGAACAAGCACAAAAACCCGCAACCAGCAATATTTACATTACAAGCTGAAGCTACTTTACAGAAAAATAAGTCCAAAGTCGCTTATAATAAGCCGACACGGCTGAAGGAAGGGTTTTCTGGTTACGCACGCCTCCTCGTCATTTGCATAGGGAGCTTTCAACTTAAAGGCTCGTTACCACCACCTGCTGCTCCGGAGTGTGAAACAGTTGCAGTGCTTGTTGTGCTTGTTGTTGTTGTTGTTGTTGTTGTTGTGTTTTACAGCTATGGTTGTGACCCTATCCTCATTCTTGGATATTATTATATTTATAATATAATTGATCAAATATTTCGAGATTTTCGACGGATTCACTCTTGATATTTTAAAGATGCAACTGATAATATACTGCAAACGCAGCTGCAGTTTTTCCATTGATGCTGAAGCTGATTTTTGCCTTCTCCAACATGGAGCTAAACAAACCCATGATGCCATACAGCTACAGTAAGTAAGTAAGTAAGTACAGAATGTTTTTTAAAACATTTTGAGGTGAGAAGTAGACAATGCAGGCAGTAACACTCATTCACTCACATGCTCCAATGTAAAGACATTTGAGCATATGAGTGTGTGCCCACAGTTTATTCTTTTTCTTTAAAAGAAAAGTTAAAGAAAAACAAAACGCTTGTTCCATTTTTAGAACTATCTTTCGCTCAGCACCTGCCTAATTTCAGCATTTTATTTTATCTTTCTTCTTTTTCAGATAAAGAGAATGTAATGTATTTTCATTTGACATGTTAACTGGTGTCAGTGGGTTGCAGCACATGTTGCAGTGCTCAAGCCCCACCTTATGGTCCCAGCCCTACCCAACTCCCTGTACATTTTATTGTTATATATTGTTATTTATATTTACTGTTATTAACAGTTGTTTATTGCAAATTCTTCTCTTTTGAACCAAATCATTGTCTCTCTTGTAGCCTACCTGTACGTAAATATGGCATGTGTAACAAATACAAATCTTAAATTTTGAAAGGTATCCGCTACCTTTTACAATTCTTGAAAGTGACAGCATAAAGATAAAACAACTGTATAGCGGAATTAGGAGAAATAACCATTTATTTCAACATGTTTGCGGAAAATAACTAGGTTTTCTTTGTCACCACATAAAGTAATCTTTGTCTACACACACAAAAACACTGAAAATCATCTAATTCTGGCTTTTAATTGCTCTTTTCTGTTAGTTGAGCAATATATTATTTATTTTCCTCTTTAATCTAAAATCTAATTGGATGACCTGTAGGAAATTATCAAATGAGGCTGATCCTGTTTCAATTCATGTTTTATTCAACACAAATGTGTATTAAATACACCAACACCACTTCCAAAATCTCGCTTTGCATCAGTAATGTACATGATTTAAAGCAATACGTTTATGCATTCCTATTTCCTATCTATTAACAAATTATGACACATTGCTTCTGCCCAACAGTGTGGAAAACAATATTCTTGTTATTACTTACATAGAATATTAAAATCACTCATTTCTACAAATACCTTCCCCTCTGAGGTGTAATCAAGTGCTTTCCAGTTGAGGATATTGCCAAGAACAAATGTCTTCCCCTCCATATATGATCTGATTTCACAGGGAGAGATGACCTTGTCCCAGAAGTGGACATCAGTAATGTCCCCTACGAAGGACTGCTTGGTATGAAACCCCCCACCATATGTGTCCTGTTCCTGTCCTAGTATTATACTTGGCAGACCAGTTATGGAGACATTTGACCTGAGGTAAGCTTGCATACTGCGCTTGTTATTGACCAATAGTTGAGTCAGACCAGTGTTTGACTGCCATGTCCAGCACACCGAGTTCCACTCGTTCTTGTTGTCAGACGGACTCGGTGTAATGCTGAAAAGTACCTCAGGCACAGGGTCATAGCTGAGATCGGAGTTTGGGTTTCAGATGAGAGTTTCACATGGGATGCATCGCCGTCCTCTGGGAATGTCAACACCTTCCCTGATAGATCTGAAAAAGCAGGAAGATAATGGGGAGTATTTTCAAATAATTATTTTGTCAAACAATTATTAGTGTTTACTGTTACATTCTCAAAGTATTCCTCATGCAACAAAGACTCACCTTGAACATATGCTTTGTATCCTGGGAGAAGGATGAACAAAACCATGACAGTTGTCATTATGTTGTCACTACAGTTCCTGGGACATATGAAGATGCATTAATAGTGATGACAATTATGACATTTTCTACCTGTCAAACTATTGAGCCATTAAACAGACTGTATAACATCAATGTAAGGTATTTGATCTTACCTTGAGGCTTGTATTTGCGTCAATGATGAAATGAACATAGTTCTACTTCCTAGCACTTCTCTTCATGAACAGCAGCTTCTGAGACTGACTGGGTTTGGCCTTCAAAACATTTAGCCTCTCAATTTTGATTGGCTCCTTCTCTTAGTATGCAAGGAAACACAATGTACAGCATGGCATATTGCCCAGAATGCCTACTATAATGTACAACATATGGCCTTTTGGCTAATGGTTCTGAGGGAATATTCATTTGAACAAAGGAATTTGAGAGAGACATGGCATGGTCTTAAATCACAAAACTGCTGCATACAAACATTTAGTTTCACCCCTTATTTATCTAAGGGAGTTTTGCTGAGCATGCGTGCTCTTTACCCAATGATTGTTTTCTAAGCATGCATTATGTTACTGTCAAAACTTGGACCTGAAAAAGCCTTATTCTGTTTGCTACTTAGCAGCATTTGGGGGTAAGGGTCACACCGATGTGAATGTGGGCGGATTCTGCCAATGCTTTTCAATAGGAACAGAGCGTTTTCTTTTTTTCTTTCTTTTTTTGCAGAAATAATTGAATGGCAACAAACTGATTCATTCTTTTGTGTGCACTGATGGATATTTTAGCGTTGTTTACAAACCATGCCATTTTTCTCCATGTCATATATTTGTCCGGTTAGATACATCCCTAATCATTTTACTCTGGCCTACATCATGTTTGCGACCGTGTTGTTTCCATTCCACTCAGAACTCAATATGTATTCTTTATTCCAGCTCAAGGACTTTGTTTATCTTAAAGTTATCCACAGTGACCTTGCAGTCTACCTCCCTAGCCCTCTCACAGTTGCCATTTGAGATATATGGCCATGTTCAACATAATAGCCCCTTTGTTTTAGCAAAAAGGGGAGCCACAAATCTTACACATTTAATAGGCAGACAGCAAAAAACATCTCTGACTGTGAGAATAGGTCACGGAACTGGGTGAAGGCCATGGCGGCTTCAGGCACTCCCTGCATGAAGACTTCCCATCGACGTCACTATGCCACCACCTGTGCTGAACCGAGAGGTGGCCAACCAACGCCACATCGGACCTCGTCATGTGACGGATCTGGACTATTCCCATCCAATGAACTAACAATAATGTGACATCATCTCCATCATCCCCCGCCAGGATTTATGTATTTATTTATCGCGCATTGCCAAGGTTTTCCCCCTTTCAACCCTTAGTTTGAAGAGCCAAATTTAACCGGATGTTACGATGACATAATGGTGTGTGTGGTGTCTTGACCGGTTGTTGTTCTCTCGCTGACCGCGAGTATCACAGCGCTGGCTGTGGGCAGTTGAAAAACCTTGTTTTGACCAGAAACGACATTCATTGCGCCGATTTGGAGATACAGGCCATTTGAAGGTAGCACATAGAGGGCAAATGGATGCGCGCGCATCTTAAAATGCCGCCGGCCAGTGTCACACTGGGATGCTAACGGGAGACCGATATCGACTCGATCGTATCAAAACATGGATTAAAGAATATAAAGACATTTTTAACGTAGCCTACGATCTTGGCGGACGGCCAGACTAAACATAAACTACGGTTCTGGCGGGCTTCGTGTTTAAAACCAATGCCTCGAACACTATTCGGAACTATTTTCGTAACCATATATTATATGCGATGTCAATTCTGAATCTCACTAGTCACTATACATGTATCTCTAATTGAATTATTCTTCACTAAACTATAAACCTTTTTTCGGTGTGGTCTGGATCCTTGCGTCTTCTAAATTATTATTTTTGGGGTTAGTATTTTCTGCCTTGGTAACTTAAGGATTTTAAAGGGTATTTCACTAATTTACTAACAATATATACTGATTAATTTGGTTCCATTCAAAGTTCTCTCAAAGGTTTCTATCCATTGTGTGCCATCTTAAAGTTAAGTGACAATGCACTATATTTGACAACTACTAAGGTTTTGACGTTCTAAGATTCCTTTGGGCATTCTACCTTTACTGAGTAATATTTAAAGGTTACTCACTGACTGGTAACTGATACTTACCTCCTTTTTTCAATTTAATGTAGCCAATTACCCGATATTTATTTTAGCCTCTTTTTCTCCCCAATTTTGTCGTTATGCCAAATGCCAATGAATTCCTGCCCACACACATTTCTGTGTTGTCACTACTACTATCGGGTGCTTTTACTTACTGACTCGAGGAAGACGTAGAGCCTTTGTCCTACTCCTCCCGCCCAACACTCCCTGTTGACCGGTGTTGCAATGAATGATACCACCCTCCCCACATCTGGCTTCCCTCTCCCGAACACATGTGTTCGCATAGATGTCCGACAAAGCCGGATGCACCACGGTGGATTCGAACCCACAACCTCCATGGTGGACGTGGTGGGCAGTGAGGTGGCAGTATGGGCTATCAAGGCCAGAAAGTATTTTTTTGCCACTCAGTAGATGTTCCCGCATAACTTCCTGGTTTGATGATGATGTCACGCACATACGCGTTCATTTCGTTATGCAAACCTTTTATTTGGCTCCCAGGTGAGCCAAATAATGAGGCCAAATGCGTATTATACCTTTATACTTCTTTAACCTACAGTATGTAGCAGTGGCATAGTGCAGTTAGTATAATGTTTGTTTTTATTTTTACATTTCTTGGGACCACATATAGAATGTTGTTTAATTGTATCAATTTCTTGTAAGTAGTAGTCATTGGGAATCAACGATATGTGTCATGTGGCCCATAGGTCATATCTCTTTTTTCCATAGCATGAGGCAGCTTGATGTACAAGTACACCCCCTGGACATGACACTAGTATGGTGCAGGTATTTACCCCCAATCCAGCCGTTGATGCTGCCGTGCAGGGTCATTGTCACCATCATATTTGCATGGTTGTCTGCCTTCTGAGCCATTCTTTTTCACAGTGCCTGTTACTGTAGCTATACTAGCATTCCTTTTTACGTTGTGGTGCTACAGTCAAGCACATTGAATAGTGTAAATTGCACTAAAATTGGTCTTGTATATTATGAACAGGCAATTATTTATTATGTAAAACACGTCAAAGCATCCTTCCCCAAGTCTTCGTTTATTAATGATTAATCACAAACACAACGTCTACTGACTGGCCACCAGTTTAGATTGATTATACTTTAGTCGTACAACGGCATCGCTCAATGACAACAGCTGATCGGTTTTATTTCAGCGAGCGATACCGCCCTACAACAGAGCATAGATTACATTACACTGTGGAATACCATTAATTACTGAACAACAGCAAAGTGCATTGGTTTATGAGGCCCTCTCTTTCTGCAGTTTCCAAACACACACACACACACACACACACAAATGTGATCACAACATTTCATCTGACATACATTCACATCAGGAATATAATCAATGGTGATTCATCCACTTTTATGCCACCGTGATACTGTAACTGATACAACATGTAAAAACTAAGATAAGTTTAAAATGTAATTATAGAGAAATCAATAATGGACATAACACGATTTGTCAGAGTTGTCTTTTGACTTGAACTTTAGTCATTAACATTTGTGGACTGGACAATTAGGAAATACTGTATGTATGCTGTGCATGACTTTAACATTTCACTTCACACAGTGCAACATCAATTAATGTATCCTCCAAGTGTATATAAGCCACAATAGCACAGAGGATTGTTTGGGGAAACCACTGACACGAGGCATTACTCTAATCAAGGACTGATTGTTTGATATCTCCTCCATCTGAAAATGTAACGGCTCTAGAAAAATAACTACAACATGAACATGTCCTGCATTAACACTGTGAAGGCCTATGCAGCTCACTCACTACACCAAAGAACACATTTGGTTTAGCACATTGCATCATTCATGGCACATCTTTGCAACGTTGCTCCTTGTGACTGTTTAATGCCTAATATATACTTTGCCGTACTATTGGTGTTGCTCGCCGAAAACAGCGATGCATCAATCAGGCTTAAACCAGAAACAGCTAGAGAGTTGGTACACTGGAGTTGGTAACAGTTCTTATGAAGTATTATTTCTCTGTGGGCACATTTTGCCTTCATGTTTTGAGTACTGCTTCATTCAGTAGACGTACCGTAGGCCTACCGGAATCTTCCGTGGAATCTATTAATCGGTAACCCTTTACTAGAATATGCTAGGTTTTGGTTAGCATTGCAACAAAGTATTTAGTTAAATTTTGGGTGCATTTTGCTGCTGTGTCATTACATTTGAGATTGTGAAATACTGCATTATATGGCAGGCTTTGTATCTTGGATCGGTGAACCAATAGGATCCACCGCCGTGATCCCAGCGGCACCCGCCCCGCCCCTCTAGACCAGAGATCACGCTGGTTGGGCCAGGCTAACACCCGCCCCTCTAGACCAGAGATCACCTGGCTGGGCCAGGCTAACAGCATTGTGAACTACAGCTTTGTACTTTTGCAATGGAAAAACTACTGGAGGGTACATTGTTGCTCACATGACAACACTTCACAACATGGCCACTAGAGCGAAACAGAGGACTGCAGTACGGATCATGCACACTGACAGGGGAGAGGAAGGAAGCTTGGGGATTCCTCTTGTCCAGGACAGAGTGAAGGTCTTAGGTCTGTTCACTCATCAAAACGGCCCTCCGATATGCTCTCGAAGGAGAAGGGGAAAAACTTGAAGCCCTGGCCAACGTAGAATTTGTTCTGGAACTCCACCCTGAAAAAGTCAGACCAAGAAGGAAGAAATCAATAGCTATAATTTCTGTATCTTTCTGTGTAGACAGACAAACAAATTCAGGATATGACGTCATGATCTTTCAAAGAACACTGTGGAACTCGGGTGGAAGCTGCACAGGACTTCAACCTCCATGCTCCACAGTTTAGGCCAGTCGCAGGAGCCTTTACCTTTTCAACTCCTTGAACTATCGTGCTTCACTTTGTTTTCTAGTGATGTAAAAATCTGATACTTGGCTGTAAATAATGTTTTGCTGAAACCTGGACAATTAAACAGAGGTGGCCCGACTAAGAAATAGCACACACTCAGAGCAGTATGTGACCAAATATGGCTGAAATGACCAAAGACCAGTCATAGCCAGACTAATCTGTAAGTCTAAGCTTTTCAGTGACACCCTTGATATTTCAACCAATAAAACAAGGCACTTATAATATGTTATAAACGTGGTTATAAGTTGTTATACATGATTACAAACATTTATAACGAGTGTTATAAGGCCATATAAGCACATTATAATGCATTATAAATGAGCTCATAATGCATTACAAAGGCGACCTTAATATAAAGTGTTACCGAAATTTCAATATAAGACAAAGAATGATGAGGATATGTATGTTTGGTAAAAGATTTTCTACATGACTTACATCAGCAAATATTCCAAAGCACATATGATTCTAGTTTAAGCGCAAACATACAACGATGGGTCATGGTGTTCTATCCCGGAATCAAAACCAATTTCCCGTGCAAGTACTACCATTATTCTTTACCATTAATAGAGCCTGCCTGCTTGCTCAGGGGATAAATTGAATCTTGACCATCAGGTCAAGATTCGTGTCCGTTCCTGTGAGACATGACCTTTCACACAATCTAAATGTATCAATAGAAGAGCAGGGAGACCATACAACAACCCCAATTGTATAGTACAGTACAAATCGGACAAAATTACATTTTATTCACAAAAGATAAAACACATTGTGCTACTTTAATCCCAACCCATGATCTCTGGGAAATATTTCTGGAATGAAACCCTAAATCAAAGAGTACATAAAGAGTTTATCTTCTTCCTGGCCTTTTACGCAATATGTAAAATAAAGGAAAAAAGGAAATGAATGTAATCATGTAAAACTATAAATGGAATGAATAAAGGTGAAAAGTGTAAATGTTGCTGTTGAGCTGGTTGGTAGTTGCTGCCAGTTTTTTGAGTAGTGGTTACTGGGTGTACTAGGTGGTGGCAAAAGCTGGTGTTGCTAGGGAAGGGTGTGGCTAGGGTTCACATAGTATGCTATGGTGTTACGCAACTGGGGTATATAAGCTAGTTACAGGTGATTGCTAAGATTTACTACTGCAGTGGCTAGTGTTTGCTAGGGTTTTAGGTGAAAAATGCACTTTGGATGCACAACAGCACTTTAAAAAACGGTGCTGGTAACGTTTTGTTTTTAAGGATAGCACCATGCCACTTTATTTATTTATAGGTTGTGCGTGGTGTTGGTAACTCTTAACTTTTCCATATGAATTGCACGTCATCATACATACTGGGGCTCTTTTGAAATGTTTGTCCATGTTTTGTTTTAGTTTTTAGCTTGTGTTTTTTAAATAGGCTCTATGTTTTATGTTGCACTGCCAATAACTGAGGGGAAACGGTATTTCATGTTCTGTTGTATGCAAGTACATAGGAAAATGACAAATAAAGTGATTCTGATTCTGATTGCTATGGTGGTGCAGTAGGTGTCTTTTGGGTTACTAGGCAGTTGTCATTCCAGGTGTTGGATGCTGCCGCATGGTGGTAAGGGTGTTGTTGCCTGGCAGTTGCTAGGAGGTATTAGATGGTTGCTCTTGGTGGTACTAGGTGGTTGTTATGGTGTTGCTAGCTTGTTGCTAGGGCATATTTAAATGATTTCTCAGTTGCTAGGTGCAGCACCATGGCAAAGAGAAGCCTATTGTAACCTCACCTTTCTCTTCCCAAGATAAATTGTTCTACTTGGGTGCATTGTACGCTTCGTTTTCTAAGTTGGCATATGCCTTAACACCCTCTGATATCTCAATTTATCCATGCATCCAAAAAACAAAGGCTGGATTCACATTTCCCACTGATGTTGGACCTTGGCAGGCGGTTGTATGAGGGAAGTGAGGGGACTGCCCAGGAATGTTTTGTAGCTGTGGCAAATATTTGACTCACCGACGTTGTGAGAGGACAAGAGGTTAGAAACGAGAGATTCCCTCATTTACTCACAGCTGAGGGGATGGAAAAAAATGCTGCTAACCGACACTTAATCTGGTGTGTGTGTGTGTGTGTGTGTGTGTGTGTGTGTGTGTGTGTGTGTGTGTGTGTGTGTGTGTGTGTGTGTGTGTGTGTGTGTGTGTGTGTGTGTGTGTGTGTGTGTGTGTGTGTGTGTGTGTGTGTGTGTGTGTGTGTGTGTTTCTTTCCACATAGACACCTCATCCACCACATCTGAGTGTGAACGGAGCAAAGGTCCCAGGGTGAGTGGACAGCTACTTGCTTATTTTGAACTGTACACTGTAAAATCCTCAGTGTTCCCTTAACTCTCAGAGCTGCCCTTAAGGGTCCATTTACACTCTCAGAATTACAAAAATTACCTTTTTCTTCTCCACTCACGCTGGGCAACGAGAAATGCCCAGCGTTCGGAATTTTCATGATTGTTTCTTTAACGGGGGAGGCAGTTAAGAAGACATACCATTTTCACCACCTCTGCTAAAGATTGTAATGTTCACAAAGGACCAGGGTGCCAAGCAAACACTTTCTCTGGGGATTCCACTCACAAGCCTGCTGCCCTTTTCTATGCTACTGCACAGTTAGTCCCATGATCTAAAAGCCAAGAAATGTATTTATTCATATCGCATTCAACATTGCTTCTCAATGTAGCGCCTGGGGGTTCCATGGCCTGGCTAAATTATAGTTGGGAACCTGTAGATTGGGGTATATAGATAGATAGATGGATAGATAGATAGCACACCTTGGCGTCAGAATATGCCTAGAGCAGGCGTCTCTTCCTGGTTTTTAAACAGCTGGTGGATGGAAATGATGCTCATGCGCAGCTTCAACTTGTAGCGTCGCCAATAAAATGGAAACACTACAAGTTGAAGCCGCGCACAAACGTCATTTCCTGCCTGCTCTAGGCGTTTTCTTGACGCATCTTTACGCGACAGTGTGGGTGCAGGCATAGGAGAGTCTTTCTTTAATCACTAGTCCTTGCTGCCTGTGCAGGCACAGGCAGGCAGGTAAACACGCACACATGCACACACAGCCACATTACACCTGGCAATGCTGGCATTCCTTTAGGGTGGGGGGATTATATAATATTTATATAAGCATTGTAGGGCTTGAGTGGTTAACCCGTCCCATACAAGATTCTCACACAAATATCTATGAAAAACAATATCTGTCTAGTTGACAATTTGCCAACTTCCGTCCGATCACTTTGAACTGGTTTACAGCAACGACAGACGAGACCAGCTGTCTGACAGAAGGAAAGGGCTGTGGACAGAAGCACGTCCTCTTAAACGTAGTTCCACTCTCTGAGCAAAGCAGGCATAAAGCATTAGCGCCATGCTTGTGTCCAATAAAAACACACAAGACATTCTCCCCTGCGCTCATTTCCAAGCCATGAGGTAAGGCTGTGCGTTAATAGCACCATCCAGACGAGAGAGATTAAAGAAAATAAACACCATCCTTTCACGGAATGCATTGAAAAGCTCTGATCGGTGGGATGCCATTTAGACGTATGTTCATAAACGTAGTACGTTTATGAACATGTTTTATGTCAAAGATTAAACTCTGCTTTTGCATTCTTCCCATATGACTGTGTTTTTAATTGATACACCTAGGAAAAAAATTATATTGGACAAAAATATATGTCCAGTAATAAAAGACATTAAACATTAAAAGCTAAAATATGGGATGCATTTGATTAATATAATTTATATTTTAACCAATCTGTATGATATAGTACTTTAATACCTTATACCTAGCCGCACATCTGCAGGGGTTCGGGGTGGTCTCCCTACTCTTCTACTGAGAAGAGTAGGGAGATCATGGTATCAGGTAGGATACCTGGTTAACAATGTCAATAAAGTGGATTGGACACTAAATATTGAATTAGCAATTTATTAAATTTGATGTATTTAAATCCGATACTCTATAAGCAATAGGAACCTTTGTTATAAATGTATTTCTATACGGTACTTGATATGTTTTACCTAAATATTTGTATCTGATTACTGCGCAGCCACGTTCATTAACCCATTTTGGGCGGGAACCCCTTTTGGTGTTAGCATTATGTTATGCTTTAGCTATTGAAAAATAGCAGATCTACAAGCTCATAGCGCGCCACCGAGTGGCGCGCTACGAGCTTGTAGGTCTGCTATTTTTGAAAAATCAAAGAACGACTGACATAGAAACAAAGCTTTTTCAGAAAACTGTCAGGATGTAGAAGACATTTTTAGAATCTGATCTTAAATGGGTTAAGAGTTTCCTGGAGTGGTGTGAAAGCGATGAGTTATTCTTTGTTTGTCTGCTCTGTAGTTCACAGAACATCTGGAGGATCAGCAGGGGTGGAGCTAGTGTAGTTCACAGAACTGCTGGAGGATCAGCAGGGGTGGAGCTAGTGCGAGGAGGCGATGGAGCCGCATGGTCACGGGGGTTATCTGGAGACGTACATGTCTTGGCTGTGTTTACAAGATTTAAACACTGCGATGCAAAAGGCAAAATAAGTTCAGGAATGCGACCGGGGTCTGTGTTCTGTTGTCAGTGGTGTCAGGCCCGTGTGTGTGCGTGTGTTTGTGTAAGGTTCTAACCAGTGCAGACGGAGTGCGTGCAGGAAGGCTGAAAGGCCCTCCATGATGAGGAGGATGCAGACAGTGAGCAGGGCGAAGGCCGCGAAGATGAACGTCAGGGCGAAGAAGCCACCTCCGCTCCGGGACGACAGGCCCAGGCGCATCACCATGGTCCACAGCACTTCAGACAGCTCTGTGGACACACGGGCAGCTCACGTCAAAACAGTATGTCATTAATAATGATAATGTTGCTCTGGACAGTGTTGCTCTGCGGGAAGAGAGAAGGGAGGAATGTTAATTTACCTACCGTGTATGAGCGTGTAATGTTACTGTACGTCGCTGTATGAAGTCAAAAGAGCTTGAACATGCATGTTTGTTGGTGTGTACAAATGTACACAGCAAAATCCTTTTAGAAATGGACCCTTAAACATTGAGCATTTTGCTGCATATGCATGTTCATTCATGTGCATTAGCATGTGTCCCTGACTCCCTAATGTGTTTTAACCACTGATGCCCGTCTTACGACGAATGGCAAAAAATAGCTGATCTGCAAGCTCACAACGTGTCGCATTTGCGACACGTTTTGATCTTGTAGATCTGCTATTTTTGTCGACACCAGGCTTAATGTGCATGTAAGCGTGTGTGCATATGGGACACTCACGTGCATGGGCCAAGCTGAGGGCCCACAGGCGCAGGTAGGAGGCTGTGTTGGAGATGCATCCCAGGCAGTACTCTATTGTGTGGATGGCCTGGTGCACCGCTACATCGCCAAAATCAAACTGGAGTAGAGAAGACCACACACTTGACACAAATACCCGGAACGGACACAAATATGCCTTGATTCAAAACAGTTGCATATTGCCATAACATTTTTCGGAAATGTAACTGATGCTGTCTAAATCTATGAACCAACGTTGAAGATGCTAGTCGGTATTATGTCCGGTAGCCAGACTTCATGGTTCCAAATGAATACAATAAAATGACTATGTATTTATGGAGAAGGATTCCAGATTGGAACAACAACAGAGCATGGCTGTTGAGGAACATGCAAAATGTTGGCTGCATTGAGTCTGTGATCTAGGACACTCTCTAACCACTAATACAGAACCATGCGCAAGATCTCGGCCCATCCGTCCATCTGTAGTACACGTATCTCGAGAACCATCCGACCACCCACAACCCGAGGCAGTGCGGTGTCTGGTGTCGAGACGGTCGGATAGGCGGTTGTCCGGAACCGCTGATATTCCCAATTTGCCCGTATATGGGCATGTCTATATGGGACAGGTAGAAATTAAAACTCTGTGCACACATATAATATGGAGATCCAGTTGTGGAGAACCACCGATCCGACCGATATGCCCATATGACATTAGGGAACTCCATATATGAGCATAAAAGGGACACAGGCAGACAGAGAGACATATACATAGATCTCTGACGTCATATCCTGGCCTTGACTCCATAGTTGGGCAGGCCTGACATGGAACTTCATATATGTGCATAAAAGGGACGCAGACAGACATATACAGAAATCTCCATATTTGGACATAAAAGGGGTACAGACAGATAGACATACAGATAGACAGACAGTCAACGGGTACTCTGACAACGGGTATAACTGGGTGGGGCATGCTTTTCCAACTTGCATCGTTCCCGACATGCATCATTCTCGAGTGCCCACGTTCTAGTTGCTTAACATTTAAAAATGTAACCGGAAGGCCATAGATTTCAGAATCTGTGATTACATTTATACTCCAATGTTATGGATGCTAAACTTGATAAACATTGGAACGTGCAGTGTTGTTACTCTTATCATGTATACTATGAAACTAATCAGCTTATCAGCTGTACCACTATAGATGCTTTACCATGACAGATCTTTATCGCCCGGCTCTCCTGTCTGATACACAGCCAACCATAACAAGCAGTAATTCATGCCAGTGTACCTTTCACAGTGGAAAGGGCTTTCCAAGGAAATTACGTTGTCATCTCAATGGCTGTTCATAACAGGCCACTTTGACCTAGGACCCTTCCTATAGCCTTAGTCTCACTCAGGGCAGAACACAAAGACTGGGGTTGTTTATTTTTCTCCCCTCTTTTCCTCATTGGATCATAGTGCAGGACCTTGTTTGTGTATTGTACAGTGAGGCTGTCTAGGTTCCTCCCCTCTCTACTTGCATACAGGAGGTAGTCTTTCCTGTGTGAGGTGGGAGTCAGGGGAACCCGGGACTCAATCCCTCTACGTCGCATTTGTTGGACTTGGCTAGGAACAGGCCTGGCTTCCTCTTTCCATGCTTCCCTTTTGTCCGTGCAACAAGTTCATGGAACCAGTACTCATTGTTCCCATTTAAAGAGTCTCCCATGTGAGGGGCAAATGAAAACCATACCGCCGGCCACCGCCGCATGCCCTAATGGCAGAATGCAAGGAGGTGAGTGTCCGTGACGCTGTAGTACTGTCCAACATTCCAAAGTGTCAGTCACCAGACATTCCAGCCGACCAAAGCCGTGCCATTTTCCAGAACTTATGACGTACAGCAAAGAAAACGTGGGATCGGTGATGACGAGTAACGGTCACGCGCGCACACACACACACACACACACACACACACACACACACACACACACACACACACACACACACACAAACACACACACACAACCATGCAACCACCACATGCACATGTGTGGAAGGTGTATTAGTTGAGGAGGGGAGTGCAAATGAACTGGATGACAGACAGACAGACAGACAGACAGACAGACAGACAGACAGACAGACAGACAGACAGACAGACAGACAGACAGACAGACAGACAGGACCATGTGTAAGCATGCTCTGGAGGCCACGCCCCACTCTGTTCCTTACCGGCTCTTCCTCTGCGTGCTTGAAATGAAGTAGAGGTCAAAGGTTAGTGGCAGGGCCAGTGGACGAGATGAACAATTTTCCTCCATCTAGAGGTAGAACTGTTACTTTGTGTCAGCTCGTGCATCTCATCAAATGTTTATTTCACGTTTCCAACATGAATCTCACTTTATAACTACAGCATTCCGACATGTGTTCAGCTAAAAATGTAGACATTGAATCACTCTCTCACTATGTGTGGAACCAGCATAATAAGCTTGAATTCACAAATCACTAACATTAAGTAATCTATAGTAATACATAAGTACAAACGTCATAGCTACAACTCTCTCACTACTGTAGGTCTAACTGATACTCCTGTTCCCAGTATTCATTTAACTGGCATCAACACCGTGAGTTTCGCTGTGGAAGCATAAAAGAAGTGGGCAGATTGAATGTTCAAAATGTTTTCCTATCCACTATTTACAGACCCAACAGCCTCTGCCGAAAGTGTGGACAGCTTGTCCGGTCCGATAATCTTATACTCACTTAAAATAATCACACCCAACGTTATGCAATATCAAATTCCGCGCTTTGCTGATAGCAACATCATAACCATTTCATTAAGTGCCCAAACCTTATATGAGGAATAATCATACTGCTGAGCAACGTGCACTATCAAAACATAAACACTGTAAGATTTACAGTAAGACCCCAAGGCTCTGAGTCAAAGAAAAACAGGGCGATTTTTCAGAAATTCCATTAGCTGCTGTAAAAGACTCAGGGTCTGGTTCTCATGCAAAACCACCTCAGTGTTTAGGTTTCTGAAATGGAAAATCCATCTCTTATCTATTCCATTTCCATCCCATTCCTTTCGGTTCCATCCCTCATCCCTCCCTCTTTCCCTCCACACATTTGTGCCCACATCAGCCCAATCCCTGGGTAACACCCATGAAAAAAGACTGATTATTACCATAATATGAAGATCTAAGCTGTCCTTGTCTACTTAAAACAAGAAACATGAACCACTTAAACACTATATACTTTGTTGTACGTCAAATAGCCAATAGACTTCAAATAGACAATCTACAAGCTCAAAGCCTGTGGATTTCCTGTTTTCGCCAAATTTTGTCTATTTTACTGAATGTTTCCTATTGTGACATGTCCAAAACAGGGATGCTTGGGTGCATGTGGTTAATGGGAGTGGACACATTACGCCAGGGCTCCACCGGACGCGTTGCGTCTCCGTCGCATGCGTCAAAAAAACGCACCGGTTCAATTTTAATGCACGTGTCGCGTCTCCGTCAACGCAACGCAACGCGGGCAGTGGAGCCACCCTTCATTGATTAAAAAGGGAACATTCCCTGACGGTGACTGAGACGCGACGCTGACGCGCCCGGTGGAGCCCTGGCGTTAGACAGAAGACAACATAATGGAGCTGACATGAATGAACAGATGGGAAGTGGGTGTTTAATGAGCTCACCTCATCTCCCTCTTCCGAGTGCTGCGACAGGTGGTCATGGTCCATGATGCCCGCCTCATCCTCCGTGGGCCCATTGCCCACCCGTACCCCTCCAAATTTCTGTGTGCCCTGTTGGGTGAGTCCCGTGCATGATGAGGTTTGATCTACAGACTGCTCTAGATTCTCTGCGGGGGTTTCTTCCCTCTTCTTGGACTAAATACAAAAGCCACAAGAGCTGTGTCTAGTTTAAAGCACGCCTTGGGTATAGTCACCTTTTCTTTGTATTAAATTAGAATGGTTCCCTCCAAAACATTGTTATACTGTATAGCATTTTTGGAAAGAACTCTTCATGCGCTTTGGGTATTTAGAACAGCGCTATATAAATTTTAGCTATTATTATTACTATTATAAGAGAACAGGTCGGCAGATCAAGATATGTGCTAGGATGTCAGTAGGCACTTAAAGGTATATTCAGTGATTTCACTTAATTCAAATATCACTTATTTTGTCTTATTTTTTGGATAATCCTCCCTACTATAAAGTGTGCTGACCATATAAGGAGTTCCTCCCTGTCCCCAGTGAGCCCCTGGGGTCAAAAAACCCTAGTTTCGGTTTGGGCTTTGGGTGGCAAAGCCTTCATCCAATCAGGATGAGAGGGGCCTTCCTCCAATCATGATCGAGTGGGGCGGGCATTGGTGCACGTGCTGTTGGTCTGTTGTACTTCCCCCACTGTAGAGCGTGTGCATGTGCACATCTTGTTACCGGGTGGACCGGGTTTTTTTCCAAATCACCCAAATCACTGAATGCTCCTTTAAGTACAGTATACTGTAGACAGCCTTGAGCAAATCTTCAAAATACGTTAAATTGATTGCCAGTACATTAACCTGTCATTGAAATGAATCATATCTTTTATATGCTTTTCCAAGGCATACTTTAAGCATCATTTCATGGCAACACCACATTACACAATACGATGTATGCTGAAATGAATGGCGGAATAGGAGTGAAAGAAAAACAAGGTTATATGCAAGGTCATAACAGAGGTCACATATCAAAGGTTGTAGGTGGGATCAGATTGACATACCAGGTGCATTTTCCACAGGTGCTGACGCCGAAGCACCATTGTTTTCACAATCAGCATACAGGGTACACATGCAAGCGCAATCAGCACCAACAAAACCTGGATCCCCATCTACAGATTCAAACAGAGAGAGGTAAACAATGTGTTGACCATGTGTCCCAAAAACACACTGCTGTCACCGAAAATACACACGACTTCGGGTTTTTATACTTAATTTTCTTATTTGATAGCTTGTTGAATAATAAGTATTCATATATTAATATTATTGAGAATGATATGATAAGGTATGTGTTTAGTGAATTTGTCCTGTGGGCCTTTGATAATCTATAATAAGTTTAGGATCCATTGTATATTTAAAAAAAATACAATACTAATAATAAAAAGAAAATGTGCTTTTGAAGGTGTGAGTTTTGTGCGACAGCAGCTAATTACAGTAAGAAGTGAACCAAGAAAGAATTCAGAGTGAGTGGTTTAGTAGTTTGAGCCTTTGAAAGAAAGCAGATATTAGACAATATGTACTGTATATCATTTACTATCTTTATTACTTTTCCATCAGGGTGATTAGCATCTGCCGTGATACTGCAGCTGGATTTAGCCTCTGACTCATAAACTGATCTTCTCTGGCAGTATAAGCCTTAGTCCTTTCTATTCTATAGCTAACTGGCTTGTATAAATAAACTCAACAGTTAATTGTCCGATTAATCGAATAATCAAGAAAGTTTCTCATAATTGCCTTTTGTTCTATATATCAATGAATCAACACACAAACATTATAATAGATATTTTGAGTAAATCAATTAGTCAGATTAACCACTAAAGCCCTATTTTATAAATATCTGATCTACAAGCTCACACTGAACTTAACCTAGTCCTATGTTCATGCTACTGTGCACTAGACTAGACTAGTGGTTTCCAAACCTTTCAGGTCAGGACCCAAAAGAGAAATTAGACGTTTGCCCAGGACCCAAACTAGTGAAAATAGCAGATCTACAAGCGCACAACATGTCACTTCACGCCATATTGTGAGCTTGTAGATGAGTTATTTTCACTACTTCTCAATTATTATTATTTGTATTTATGGAATTTCTTAGATTTATTGTTTGTTTCTTTTACAATGTATACAATGTATACATTTTTTTTTACATTTATTTATAATGTATACAATGTATACAATTATTTTACATTTATTTATAATGTATACAATGTATACAATTATTTTACATTTATTTATAAAAAGAAAATCCTTTGAAATATATATATTTTTTTTTAATGTAGGAAAAGAAAATGGGATTTTTACTCGAGTCGTGACCCATAAAAATTGGTTCATGATCCACAAATGGGTCCTGACCCACTGTTTGGGAAACAGTGGACTAGACCACTGTGGAGGGGTGTGTGAGGACTGAGGAGTGACAGGAGAGGCAGAGGGGTGGAAGGGGGCGTGTACCTGTCCCCGGTACAGGAACTTGTTGGTGGTGTCACTGTAGTTAAAGAGACACATGTTGATGAAATGAATGAGCAGACTAGGCGCCTCCTTGGAGGTGAAGACATCGTAGGCGGTCCACTTGATGAAGACCAGCAGGATGAGGTAACCAAACAGGCTGGTCATGAACACAATCTCTGGGATGAAGCCCAGGAAGATGTTCAGTGGCTTCTTGAAGTACCTGCAGGTTACAGTAAATCATGTACTACACACATATCGTCACTGTTGGCTCGAAAACTGTTCCTTTTCAGGATTCAAATTCAAAAATAGCAAAAGTAGCAGATCTATAAGCTCGAAACACCAGCTGGCCCGAGTCAAAGTAATTTGGCTCAGAGCTAGGTGTGACTGCACACCTGTTGAACACTAGGATAAATCATGCCAGTAAGTCATCCCAATATACATTCATTGAGGAATACAGCCTCTGTTATGACTGTATTTGGCTGTTTCTTTGAGGCTGTGTACCACATTGTACACCAAAGGCATGGCAAGCAGCGTGTAGCCGCATGGAAATAAAGAACTTTTGTCTTGAATCTTGACTGTCGTCAGTCAAACAATTGAGCCTTATACAGACTACTGTTCTTCCTCTGTCTTGAATGGGGCCAGCTCAAGCCTTTTTGAGGCCCTGAGCTGAATGAAATTATCACCACACTTTGGAGACATTGTAATTGGCTAAGACAATGATGTGGTATTATTTAAATAAAAAAAATCAAAGGTATTCCACGCAGGTTCCACAACATTAAATAGAAGTTTTAGTGTCTGCCTTTGGGCACTAGGACCCTGCAACATACATTTTGGAGTGGTACGGTACTTCCCATATAGACAAATACTATAATGACATTGGATCTTCGAGAAGCGTCGCCAAAAAGATTAGTCCTACAACCTCACAATCTCAAACCCTCACCCTAACCCTAACCTCCCACTGGGCAGCACACCTAAACCTAACCTTAACCCTCTCCCAACCCTTAATGCACCCCTCACCAACCTTAATCCGGTCGTCTTAACGCACCCCTCACCAACCTTATGTCTAACCATAGTAACCAATGACTAGTCTAAACTAAGTATGCACCCCGACTTGAAGTGCTTAATGTTTTCTTTCATGTGTGTTTGCATGCCTGGTGGCCACAGGGAATAAGTCAGCCCTGAATGTGTGACTTACAGGTGGTTGAAGAGGCTGAGAGACACTCCAAACAGCATGTGGATCACACCAATAATCACAGACATCTTCATCTTGAATGAGTTCAGGAAGGTGAGCTTGTTGGCAGCAACGTTCCATACCTATCGAAACATGACAAAAAAGGCTAGATATTCACATGCTATATCTACACCAGTGCACAACTAAGAATGAATTAAGCATTATCTTGTCATCGTTGTCTATGCATGGTTTTGATTGATTGATTTAAATATGTATTAACAGTTTGCAGAATTACAGTACATTTCAAGCACAAACTCAATACAAAGACTGTTAACTGTGAGTGGACGACCCAATTAAGCATTACACTTGCTTAATTGGGTCCACCATGTTCAATTCATCAAAACATTTAGAGACGTACAGATAGACACTACTATAGTCAAAGAACAGAACAGGAATTCATCATAGATGGTAAGTATGTAAAGTATGTAAAATTATGTAAAATGTGTAAAATGTATGTAAAATTTACCGGGTCAATTCCAAGCGGATAAGGCCCACCAAACACACCAGGAACTGCCGGGTCCAGCTGTAACACCGCGTTTCCATCAAGCGTATCGAACCTAGAACCAATTCACAGTAAACAAATCAAAATAGTCTATTTCTCTGTCACATGTTCTTGAACAAACATGGTACATGGTACTACATGAACTAAGCAACAAATGCGTGACTTACGTCCAGTTGCCTCCTTTGGCACTAAACATGGGCCGGACACTCCATGAAGAACCAAACATGTTAAGAGATTTGGAGAAGCAGTCGTTATAGATGAGGCCGGTGTACATAGAGAACAGCCCCATCAGAAGGACTATGTAACGACCAGCAAACACCATGTTGAATATCTGCAGGAACAAAAACATTTTTAAATCTTTCACAAATTTTTTATAGTTCACAAATAGCAGCACAACACAATCACAAATGTGAGCATTTTTGCTACTGGTCATACAGCGAAGTACTGTATACAGGGCTTTGACACACAGGTTTGTTTTCAACATATGTTTTTTATTTATTTTGAATACTAGAATATAGACAGAAATATAAACAGCAGTACAGTCAGGCATTTGAGGCAACGATTTTAATTTCTAAATGGAATATGTTATTTGGGAACTATCTTAGCTCGTCATGAATCAAAATATAGAGTTTAATAGCAGTAGGATTGGTACTGTGTAGGCTACTGCACACAAGTGTAAATAGTTAAATAGTTAAACTTTGCTGCCTGTATTTATTTGAAACCAATACCTCATTGTCAGTCTTCTGGGATACGATACGACTCTCTCGGATGACCAGGTAGAGGGCTGCACAGGTCATCAGCAAACCATGACCCATGTCACCAAACATGACCGCAAACAGGAAGGGGAAGGTGATGATGGTGTATGGTGCTGGAATAAAGAAGATAGATGAGATAAAGATAACTCGTGAGAAAAAGGCTCTTTGCTTAGAAATGTAAATGCCATAGAATCTCAGTCTTTAACGCACAAGTCAAAGGTATATTGACCTTTGACCTGTGCGTTAAAGTTAGTTCTTTAAGTTCTTCAAGTGATTTCAACTAACTTCTTTAAGTTAGTTGGAATCAGATATTAATTCTATTAATATCAGTGCTTACAGCTAAGTAAGAAATCATTCCTATCGCAATGCTAGGGGCTGAATTGAAATATAACCTGGGTTGATCTCCCGGTAGTTTCCAATGCCATAAGCATCGACTATGTTCTGGAAGCCAGAGGTGAACTTGTTGGTCTTGTTGAAGGTGGGCGGGGTCTGCTTGGTCTGCATCCTGTTGAGAATAGATGGCACTGTGGAGCCACTCCTCTCCTGTGAGACGGACCACATCACAGGTTCATGTCACTCAAGTACTGTAGTACATTTTGTACTTGTGTCCTGTGTAGGGTAGGGCTGGGCAATATGAGCTAGATCGTCTATTTTTGCTATTTGTGTATGCCACCATTGCACGACAAAGTATAATGGACAAATGTATTTAGTTGATTATAAAAACAAATCTAATTATTTATTGTGTTGATTTGTTGATATATAAGATGACGTGACGGGTGGTGCAGGAAAGGTGAATGGACAAGATGACTAAAAGGGTCCCCCATATAAGCTACAGACTAATGACAACCAACAGAAAATACACTGACATCAGGTCAGTTGTGCACAGCTGTGAAGCACTTCAGTGATTGTTGAAAATTAATTCAGCATTACCATAGCTTCATAGTCTGTTGTATAACAGGAATTGCATAACATTGTTGCAAACTTACAATCATACTGTTCACTAGATCCGCTATATAGCAAGCACAATACAAAATGTACCTTAACTAAACAACAACAGGAAACAGACATAAAATCGAATGGGTGGTGGCAGCCTAAATGCTACACAGGCTTGTGGCTGGAGGGTCACCAGCTCCTATATCCAGGACAAACCGAGACAATCTGAGCTGGGAAAGGAATCAGTAAAATCCTCTACTACTTAAAAATATTTGCAAACCTACCAAAAATCGCGCAAATACAATTCAACTAATTTATGTGTATTTTGTATCTTTGGTGGTGGAGCTAGCATTTGTTTGTTTGTATCACTGATTCCTTGAAATGATCATTAAGGCGCCTTTCACACCTGAGAGACAACTGTCTCCTCTGTGTCTCCTGTCTCTTCTGTGTGTTGCACGGCTCGCAATGCATTTTCAATGAGAGTCACGTGGTTTGACGAGACAACCTTGTTCCATGGGGGGGAGGGCAGAAGACAGCCAGGGAGCAAGCTTGTCTCGTCAAACCACGTGACTCCCATTGAAAATGTATTGCGAGCCGTCTCTCAGGTGTGAACGGCGCCTAAGTGGAGCGACCACCACATTGACTGTTCCTGGGTGTGGAAATAATATACAAAAATGTGAGTGTGAAGGGATCCCATGCAGGCAGACTCACCGTTCCTCGGCGCAGGGCAAACTGAATGGAGTCCAGGTCGGAGACGGGACACCACACCTCAGCGATGAGACACTTCTGGGTGACGTCAATGTTGCAGAGGTTGAGCGTG
The DNA here is from genome assembly GCF_951216825.1 of Electrona antarctica. Lineage (NCBI taxonomy): Eukaryota > Metazoa > Chordata > Actinopteri > Myctophiformes > Myctophidae > Electrona > Electrona antarctica. The sequence goes on from NC_136805.1 coordinate 20,010,962, forward strand.
TGGTAGATGGCCTTCATCTTCCTCACCTTGATGAACCACACTCTCATGGTCTTGGAGGCTGCCTGGAGGACACGTTGACGATGGTCCTCTGTTTGGTTCAGTACCTGGGGTTATGAATAGTGTTTGTTCAATACCTGGGGTTATGAATAGTGTTTGTTCAGTACCTGGGGTTATGAATAGTGTTTGTTCAATACCTGGGGTTATGAATAGTGTTTGTTCAATACCTGGGGTTATGAATAGTGTTTGGTTCAGTACCTGGGGTTATGAAAAGTGTTTGTTCAGTACCTGGGGTTATGAATAGTGTTTGGTTCAGTACCTGGGGTTATGAATAGTGTTTGGTTCAGTACCTGGGGTTATGAATAGTGTTTGTTCAGTACCTGGGGTTATGAATAGTGTTTGGTTCAGTACCTGGGGTTATGAATAGTGTTTGGTTCAGTACCTGGGGTTATGAATAGTGTTTGTTCAGTACCTGGGGTTATGAATAGTGTTTGGTTCAGTACCTGGGGTTATGAATAGTGTTTGTTCAGTACCTGGGGTTATGAATAGTGTTTGGTTCAGTACCTGGGGTTATGAATAGTGTTTGGTTCAGTACCTGGGGTTATGAATAGTGTTTGGTTCAGTACCTGGGGTTATGAATAGTGTTTGGTTCAGTACCTGGGGTTATGAATAGTGTTTGTTCAGTACCTGGGGTTATGAATAGTGTTTGGTTCAGTACCTGGGGTTATGAATAGTGTTTGTTCAATACCTGTGGTTATGAATAGTGTTTGGTTCAGTACCTGGGGTTATGAATAGTGTTTGTTCAATACCTGGGGTTATGAATAGTGTTTGGTTCAGTACCTGGGGTTATGAAAAGTGTTTGTTCAGTACCTGGGGTTATGAATAGTGTTTGTTTAGTACCTGGGGTTATGAATAGTGTTTGTTCAGTACCTGGGGTTATGAATAGTGTTTGTTCAGTACCTGGGGTTATGAATAGTGTTTGGTTCAGTACCTGGGGTTATGAATAGTGTTTGTTCAGTACCTGGGGTTATGAATAGTGTTCAAACACACATTTGAGGCTCACATTGGGGCTAATTTGTACTATACACACTATTGTATAATGTATAAAATGACAAATAAATTCATTTTTTTTAATATATATTATAATTTTTGTCCAGCGACACAGTTCGACGGCGTCTGAATTAGGCTTTACATGCCGTGTGAAGCATAATGGAGACTTTTCTTCATGTGTGATAAGGATAACATTGGGGGAGTCCGCAGCATTATAGAAGAGGGAAAGAAACTTGGTAGTTAGGCTAAAGAAAGAAAATAGGAAATCATCCACCCCCTGATTTAAGGGTGTATGGTGGTTGGAAATGCATCTTATCTCAGGAAAACACATGGCACCTGAAAACATGAAACTTGTGTCAAATTTATGGTCAGCATTGAATTTCTGACACTTTGAAAGAATCATTTATATTGTAGAAAATTGGCTTGTTTTGCAGGTGGAAATGTGCCTAAAACAATCGACTGACTGCACTTCAAAGTCACCTCTCTCAATGGCAAGTACAATCTCATTTCCTCCTTTCACTCTCTCTGTCTTGAACAAACGCACGTGAACTATCTATCCTACTCACACCCTCTCATTTTACTTTTGACTTCCTTATCTGCTTCAGGGCTATGAGTTATCTATAGTAATTTCCTCTCACTTGGCATTGTTGCTCAATAAATTCCATCTAATTGAGCTTTGTTGTCATTTAGGCTTTGTGTTATTCAATGCAATGCTCTTATGACCTGCTCATCTTGATTTCTTTCATTGTGAGGTGAGACAGATTCTCTGTATCTGGTACAATTTGCCAACCCCTGGAACCCTTTCCTAAACGACTCTTTGGTTATACTAAAGCAGGTTTGGTTTCTCATTGCAATTATGCAATGAATCATAATGTCTCCAGGCACGGTTACATGTGATTTACAATGGCTGCTAAGCTTGTACATAATGTTTGAATCAGAACCTCAAACAGACATGCCTATGTGGTTGCCGTTATTGCTGCTGCTGAAAGGTTATGCTATAATGTTCCATCATTCTCATAGAAGACAACATACCATCTGGAGGTCATCGATACGGGTGTTGACCCCAGCCAGCATCTCCTTCCTCTCCCCAGGAGTCTCAGGACAGGGGTAGAGAGAAGCACGGAACCTATTTAAAGAAAAACAAAACACCAAACCACATTTTAGACATCTACAGTACATAGAATGGGGATTGAATGTGGATTGAAAATGAAACAAAACAAAAACAAATATAGTGTCATCTTCACTATTAGTTCATAATCATAATCTATTTCAATCCATTTCATTCTCTTTACCTCAACCAGATAACACTTGTCTATTGTGATGGACAAACAGGCATAGATGGTCTCAGGCATGGCTGTCCTGACCATTCTAACCTTTATACAGTAGATCTTTGACTAGTTAGCCTACAAAAAAGTAACTTTTTTTTAAATCACTATTATCATCATTATTATTATTATTTTAACCTGTCAACCAGGCATGACATTCTAGACTAAAATGTTCAAAAATAAAAGATACAAAGAAAAGAAAAAGATCTACAGTGTGTGCAGTGGCTATAAAAGAAAAGTTTGAACATTTTTTCAAAATATTTGAATATTTTGTAAAATAGGGCTTATTAAAGTTACTAGTTGTGTAAAGTACAATTGACATGATGTTGATATGGATTTTTCACTTCTAACAGTAAACGTATAGTCTTATACAGTATATGGTACCCACCCCTCACAGATCTTCTAACAGTAAACGTATAGTCTTATACAGTATATGGTACCCACCCCTCACAGATCTTCTAACAGTAAACGTATAGTCTTATACAGTATATGGTACCCACCCCTCACAGATCTTCTAACAGTAAACGTATAGTCTTATACAGTATATGGTACCCACCCCTCACAGATCTTCTAACAGTAAACGTATAGTCTTATACAGTATATGGTACCCACCCCTCACAGATCTTCTAACAGTAAACGTATAGTCTTATACAGTATATGGTACCCACCCCTCACAGATCTTCTTGACCCGGTTCTTCAGCTGATCCCCTTGGAAGAAGATGATGAACACAGATTTGTGCACTTGGTCACCCTGTCATAAAGAGAATAACATGTTAATATCTTAAACCAGAAACTGCTGTGGCTGCATCTGGTAGGTTTGGCTATTCTCCTACCAACTTTGGCAGAAAGTCAACCTTTGTTTCAGGGTCCTTTTCTATTCTGAAATTCTGAAGTTTGCTGATATAATTAAAGCAACGCAATGATTTTGGGATTTATCAACCATTGTGGCCAGTGAATGAAAACAATTCTCCTTTATGAAATTACACAAAAGAGGAATAACGTAGTGGTACTAGCATCTTTTAGCCAGTACAGTATATGACTGACCGTGGTGGGGTCCTCCAAGGGGTCCTCGATGTCTGCCTGACGTAAAAAGACGTTACCGCGACACACCCGCCACAGCATCCTTTCAAAGACCTGGAGGCGCTCCCTGCTGATCACTCCGGCAACAAACCTGCAACGCCAAAAGACAATACTGTTCAGAAAATGGTCATTGTTATTCAGGTGCTTCTGTCTATGCCAGTGAGCTCCGGGGACCTCTGATCTCTGAAAGTGTACAAATGGACCCTTATGTGTCCAAATGGAACAGTTAAATTCGCAGACTCTTGTTGTATTGAGTTGTGGGGATCTTTGAAGTAAAACATTTTGATAACCAACGTTCTTCTACGCTTTTGTTATGGCTGCTTTATAGTAACATGGCATATGGCAGTAATTACTAACTATCCTCAAAACCCTGATTTTGCCATAACCTTTTGACAAATGTAATGAAGTGCAGGTACTTACCCCAGTCTGAGGGGGGCGCCGCGGCCTCCTTCATTGCCTTCCATTAGGGACGACGACTCCTCTAACAGGTTGGGGTCCTCCATCTGTTTAAGTGGTTAGGATGACTATAGTTATTACTAATTAAAACCTAAAATGGATGGTGTGCTCTTTTAGCGTTACATAATAAAATAATTCGGTACCTCATCCTTTTATGTAGAGCAGGTTTGTAATATTGTTTATGTATCATACAATATTTGTCTTTATATAGGCTACAGTATACGGTATAACAACATTGCATTGGAAGGATGCAGACGGAGCAGAACAATGGAAAGGGAAGGGTGTTGTGGATGAACTGAGCTACTAAACAGAGACAGATAAAAATAAACACACCTCATCGAAGAACTGCTGCGTGCGCCGCAGGATGTGCTTGAGCTCCGTCAGCTCCAGGAAGTTCTTCTTCAGAGCCTCCTGGTTGGTGTTGATCTCCTTCAGCTCATTCTCCAGTTTCTCAAAGGTGGCCTGTCAATCACAGCCAAGCGCCAAAGATTAGGTTGCAGGCAGTAAAGTTTACAGGAACTGGTGATTCAACAATGCTTACATACAGTATATCTTTGTAAAGCTGTTTCAATGCACAGTAATAAGAAGGCAAGACAGTAGTCTTAGATTGTAATAGATGCCTGTTTCTTTGGGAAAGGAGAATTTAAATGGCTAATTCACCTATTTGTAACCTCAATTCTATCATTGTATTACGAGGCCGACATTACGCTTCCCAATGCATTGTGTGTCGACTCTGTCAAGAGCTTGCTTTCAAGAGCGCTCGAAAATCTCATCTAGCGTTTCAGATTTGAATATGTCCTTGCAGTAGAACAACAGGATTCAGGTGTAATATTGTCATAGTGCTTTGATCAATAATGATATACAACAACCAGATATAGACCTCTAAATCGATCATGTCCCTGGGGAAAGGGACCTCTGGGTTTTCTCCAGTGTCCACTGTTGGGATGTTGGCTTTCTTAATCTCCTTCTCCACAAACCCTATAAAAGAGAGGATTCACGATATTCAATACATTTGAATTTAAATATTGACATTCCAAAAGCCGTCCCAAAACCATAATGAGTTAGCATAAGAGTGTCTTCTTTTCTTTTCTTTTTTGTCTTTGTGGGGGTTATACTTACTCAATTTCCTGTCCATCTCCTCACATCTCCTCACTTCATTCACAAACTTCCGCTGGAAAACATTCACATCCGGATTGAGCTGCGAGTGGAAAGGAAAGAAAAAACAAAACATGAACATATGTACATCCGTATCCAGAGTAACATAACAATTGAAGTCCTTAAAAGGACAACATCAAAAGTCATAAGGGGGATTATCAAAACAACATGCATGACAATGAATTTTACCGCCTGTATCCCTAGACATTATGTGCAAGAGAGACAGCCTACAGTAGGTAAGGAAATAATGAAAAAGGTACATCCATCTAACTATCTATCTATCTACACAGACAGGTGGAGAGCTAGAGGTGTGTGTGTGTGTGTGTGTGTGTGTGTGTGTGTGTGTGTGTGTGTGTGTGTGTGTGTGTGTGTGTGTGTGTGTGTGTGTGTGTGTGTGTGTGTGTGTGTGTGTGTCATTCATAAATACTTACATCCCTGAATTGCACCATTCCTAGTTCTCCCAGTTCACTGACACAGCAGTATGCTGCCTCAGACTGAAGGAAGAGCTGGGCCAGGGTCATTTCTTCACTCCTGAAGAGTTCCCCCATAGTGGCTGCTTTACAGGCTCACACTCCTTCAGCTGTTGAATAAATATAAACCTAAACTGGGACAGAAATATACAATTTAATTTTAAATTGGGTGAATTATTTCATTTCATAGATGTCTAATGGGTCTTTTAAACTGTTCCGCAGCCATTCTATTGGCTGATAGCCTGCTGCAGAATTGTTAAACACAATTATTATGTGTGCACTGTTCAATTAATAATATGAAAAGATACGCAGTCGCATATACGATAGGCTACCCTATACTGAAACTGTCACTCAGAGCTTGTTCATTATGGCTGCTTAGCCCAGACGTCTACAGGCAGCCGCAGAATATCCGAATAGGCTAATGCACGCACAACGAATAGCTTTAATTACGTACCGTATTAACCACAATAGTGTGAAAGTATTTTAAATAAACGCGTTCATCCCTTTATGCAGGGAATAGGCCGTAGGCTACTGGCGCAAATGATATAAACAAACAGCGTCCAGTCTCCAGCATCCTTCGTGCTGCTGCACTGCATGCCCTTGGTTGTGTCAAGGACGCCATGACGCTCGCAGCCAGCGCGCAGCATCCGAGACGAGCCCCTCTCGTCTGCGTGAGTCGTGATTGTTTTAAAATAGCCTACTATCTTAGCTACTACGGGGACGGATACTGATATATTATGACCTGATAGGCTATGAAATCAGCTGGAATATATGAGAGATAGGCAACATCCTATGTGATGTCAGCATACATTTGAATGTCCCAATTTGTAATTATGTTCATAGGCTATAGTCTATACAAACTAAAATCATCACAATACAATGAATGGTAATATGTAAAATATACAGATGGTTAACGTTATTCATTTCATGAAGGCATAAATGACCAGCCAGAGCAGGTGCCATTGTAAAATGTATCAGCAATGGCAATCTATATATTTTCCGAGTAGGCTGCCTTTAGCTTCACGAAAATATAATGATGTCACGTCCTCGGACATCCTTTCAGTTTCAAATCACATATTTAAAAAATAATAATAATAATAGTGAAAATAACAGTGTAAACGCTCCATTCATTCATACACTTACCCGGCCGTCGGGAGGATCTTCCTAAATTCTCTAGATCTGTCAAAACCCTGCTGTCTCTGACGTCAATGATATATAGCCCGATTTATACCTCGTCGCACGACGGTGTCGCGCTTCGCAAATAGCCGATCTACAAGCGAACAGCACTTTGCGTCAGCGACGCCTTCAGAGCTTGTAGGTCGGCTATTTTCGATGCGCGTCACCGTCGTGCGACGAAGCATAAATCTGGCTATATTCCGTCGTCATGATCACGTGTCCAGTGGCCTACAGTAGGGATACTAGGGATGCTGAATCAATCCCATAGCCTGTAAAAAAGATGATGGAGGCAGGACCAGGGCAGGACCATAGACATGAGGCGCAGGAAGGAAGCAACTGGCTGTGATTCGTTTGTTGGTTGCCAGGCAACTGCTGATGTGAGCATCGCCACTTGGGGGGGCAGGGACGTCTTGATGATATCCTGCAAAGGTAGCCTGCAGTAACTAAGACATTGAATAAAGTATTGTCTGTTCTGTTGTTTATGTAAAGCTTATGCAGAATACAGTACGTATAACTGGAATGATACATGTATAGTAGGCTAGTGAAGTCAAGTCAGATTTATTCATAAAGTGATTTTAACATACCGGTAGGCCTATAAGCCTGTATACAAACAGACCACACACACAAGGAGGACTGAGTGCATGTATAGATGGACATACATAACTGGACTGTGCATCCAAATTAAACAACCTCCACTTACAGCACTAGGTGAAAAATGATGCTTATGGTTAAGTAAAACACGTTTAGCTTGTGTAGCTAAACAAAGCCCTTTTGAAATGCAGCCTACTAAGAATAAAGTCTACCAGATGTGGTGGAATTGCCCACAAGCGGCCAAAAGTTGAGTCAGTCCTAACAAGATCCTTTAGAATTTTTCCTCTTGCAAACAGCGTGAGTAGAAGCTCGCCCCTTTCACAGCTCCACATGGTGCACAAGTTTAAATCAGGACACTGGCAGCCTGCCAGCCGCCAGGGAGCAATTTTGGAAGCATGGAACTCCCATAATGTACATAAATTACTGCCAGAGAGTTATACGAGGAACGGTTTTTCAAAGTAAGGTTTCCCCCATTCTGATGTGCCACGAGCCATATGCTTTTCATAAGTAGTCTGCATTAAACGCTTTCAAACCCTTGAAAGGAGAAGAAGGGATCACAGAGCTACTGGAATACGCATGAAATCAAACATCGCCATAGTCAGGGACGAATAGTTTTCATAATCCTCAAGGGGGCCCGTGCCGCCCCGCCTCCCCGCACCCCCCCCCCCCCCCCCCCCCCAAACGTGTTAAGGTGCCAGACTTGGATGGTTAGAGCGGCGCGATTGTATACACAGTCAATGCAAGACGAGAATTGCATTGACTGAATTGTAGAAAAACTAGAAATCCCCTAAAATCATCAAGGGGGCTCGAGCCCCGCAGCCCCCACGTAGTCGTCGTCACTGGCCATAGTGCTTGGAAAGTGCACGGCCCATTAGTAACGAGGGGAATACAAAAAAGAAAAGTTCCTCTTTAAAATATATACTGTATGTAATGTATACCACAAAATCTTATTCCTATACTTACGTTGAACCTTGATCCTGATGTAAAAATAGAAGATGGTATTCCATATAGGACTGAACAAGCACGCATCTGCATGCCTGGAACTTTTAATATGTGCAGTTTTAAGAAGAGAGTTTGTAGTCTGTTAAATTAGGTAGCTATGCGGTACAGCTTGTTTTCACCACTGTATGGGAGCTGCAAAAATGGACAATAATTAATTGAGGCTTATTCAGTTGAACATATTTGCTATATGCGGCATCAAAGTATGAACATTTATTCCTGTTCATCTTTTAATTTGTAAATGATAGATATGGCTCCAGTATAACACCATTTGTGCCGTAGCATATATGACAGGTGATAATGCTATATGGGGATTTACTTTTCTATCTAATGTTCCCCCAGAATATGAATGCTGGGGTTCAAGTGGTTAACGCAAGGCACTGGTAGTGTGGTGAAGGTTAGACAGGGGTTTGGTGTGGTAAAGGTTAGGGCCAGGATCAGGATGTGGGGAGGGCTTTCACCAGTCTACAGAGCGCCCAACATCATTTCCTTTTCCAATGCTGTCTGACGGCTGAATAGCCACTGCCTATTTTTAAACTGATGATGATGATGATGGGAAGATGAGAACACAAGTTCTAGCAGCAACATCAATACCCAACTGTACTTCTTGCCCTACCGCTATAACTATAGTGTACACTGTGTGCCATCATCTGCCATCATGGCGCCTGAATGCAATTTCTGCAGAGAACTAATATTTACAGACAGTAGAGGGACATCATAGTTTTCTGTCTTCTGTATTCTCTTAACTCTCTTCTACAGAGCCTCCCACTGTACTTGTACATTGTACGTTCTGCAGAAGGGAGAGAAAGAGAGGAGTGGAAAAAACGAATAGGTCCTGTCTGACATTCCTCCCTCTGTGCTGCTGTGCCTGAGCTTGTATACAGGGAGCTCTCCACAGCCTCGCTCTAACTATTCCAACCATGCTTAAGAGACTCAGAGCGCAGACCAGAGGGGTGTGTCATCTGAGCACAGGGGGGCTGGGTTTCCCCCTCAATGGGTATGGTCTCACTGACAGGTGGGCGTAGTTAGGGAGGAGACAGGGGTGGGGTTTAAGGGGTGGGGGGAGAGTCCACGGGGGCTGGAGAGGGAAAACCGCCACCGGCTGCAGCTTGACTGGAGGGTTTCTCTGCCTGGCGAGGCCATTCGTGTCCCAGTGCTCATGTGGTAACATCCAGCACCACTCGACTTCCCCCTGCACACTGACAGGCCTGTATCCCGGGATAGAGAGAGAGCGAGAGAGCCAGGGAGAGGGAAAGAGAGAGGAAGAGTGCCTGAAAGTGATAAGAAAGACACCGAAAGAAGGAGGTGAGAGGGAGAAAAGTGCAGAGGACCAGAGAAGAAAAGACACCCAGAGAGAGAGACAAAGGTGAGAAAACAGAGAAAGACATAACAACCAAAAGAAGCACCCGTGAAGACAGTTTCCTAACAGTCCTTCTGTGTTGAATCCCGTAAAGACATGGCAGCCACCATGGAAGCAGTGGAGATCCCCAGCATCCAGTTTGACCCACCGCCTGCACAGACCCTCACTGAAATCTCAGACGACGAGATCGACCTCCCCCCGTCTGATGATGAGGAGGAGGATGCCGCTGCGGCCAAGAAAGAGCATTCCACCCTGGGCACCGAGGGCGACACCGGCGACGAGGAGGTTGTCAAGCTGGACCCGCAGGAGAACGGGGTGATGGTGCTGGCGCTGCTGGATAAGATCATCGGCGCGGTGGACCAGATCCAACAGACCCAGAACGGGCTGGAGACCCGGCAGCAGGACATGGAGCGCACGGTGACCAGCATCCAGGGCGAGCTCACCAAGCTGTCCAAGACTCACAGCAACACGTCCAACAGCGTCAACAAGATGATGGAGAAGGTGCGCAAGGTGAGCGTCAACGTGAAGACGGTGCGCGCCAACCTGGAGAAGCAGGGGGGTCAAATCAAGAAGCTGGAGCACAACGAGGCCGAGCTGCTCAAGAGACGCAACTTCAAAGTCATGATCTATCAGGTGGGTGAGAGAGAAAGTGTGTGTGTGTGTGTGTGTGTGTGTGTGTGTGTGTGTGTGTGTGTGTGTGTGTGTGTGTGTGTGTGTGTGTGTGTGTGTGTGATATTACGTATGGTATGTGGTTTATTTGTGTATGGGCATGTGTGCATACAGAGTTGAGTGGTTTGTCTGTGAGGTATGTGGTTGTGCATAAGTTTGTGCGAGTACAGTCCTTGTACATTGTCCATCCTTGTAGGTTTGTGTGCGTGTGTACTGTATGTGTGAGTGCGTGCGTGGCAGTGGGGGTAGTCTGGATCGACACTGGGATGGGTGTGGCATTATAGTGAACCAAGGCATCAAAAAGTGTGTGTGTGTGTGTGTGTGTGTGTGTGTGTGTGTGTGTGTGCGCGCGCATATAGCGTGGCGTGGGGATAGGTAGGCACAAGGGTACTTGAACATGAATGAAAGACTTCTCATTACCTCATCACTTTCCAAATTGTGGGGAAAATTATTCAATGGTGGCTGAAGGCACTGACTGCATCGGAGACGAATGGCTTGCCACAAACATTACATAAACGGAGGTGCAAAGGCTTTAGGAAGAGGTTTTGTGTGTGTGTGTGTGTGTGTGGGGGGGAGGTGGTGTACTGGTGTCTACCGCTTACCTCGAGGCATCCCTGGCAAGTGCCCAAGAGCTGTTCTCTATCTCACCATTGCCCCAACAACACCAAACATGCCACTCACAAGTTAAATGTTTAATTTTCCAGAGGACAGAGAGACCTCACTAGAAAATTTCCCTGACTCTTTATTTCTTTACCTGACACTCTCTGAGACTATACTGTGATCTTCCTACTGTAGGAATGAATAATAATAATAATGCATTTGATTTATTACACACTTTTTATTGACAAGAAATTTCAAAATGCAAAAAATACATTTAATTCAATAGATGCTCTACTCATTTCCAATCCCACTAGTAATGTGTCTAATATATATGCACAACTCCATAAGTACAGTAGAGTAATATCTGTGCAATAAACATTGCTATGTGAATGTCCAAGATGCTATTTCACACTACACAGTAAAATCCACAGTGTTCATCTATCCAATTGTACACTCTCAGAGTTAAATAAACACTGTCCATTTTTACTGTGAACCTTACAGAACCTGTCCTATGCCACACCCAAATATACATTGTAGCCTACTTTTTTTAATCAATATTTTATTTTTAGTAGTAGCATCTAGCAACCCACTTTTAAGAGTTGAGAATGCAAGCCTTTACATGTGGACCCAACTCTCTTTCATACAGGATCCATTCGGAAAGTAATTTCACTTTTCCCCCCTTTTTTTAAACAAAGATGGAAAATACCACAAGGACCCTCAAGGTTCTGTTTAAGGCAGAGGAGTGGTAGGGGTTGGTGAGAAAGAGGGGAGAGAGAGAGTGAGAGGAGAACGTTTGAAATCGCAGATAATAAAATGCACTGTGCCGAGTTGTTTTTTCTTTTCTTTTCCTTTTCTTTTTTTCAGTTGAGGGGAGCCCCGAGTGCCGGCTTTATTTAGCCCAGCCTGATGTGTAATGGCTTGCAGCTTTTTGCACAGTGGCGCGAGAACATTCAGAGTTTCCACCCTTGACTCAGACATTATGACTTCGATAGTTCTTTTTTTCTCCTCTCTTCTCTCTATTTCTCAGTCGAGAGATTTGACCAGTTGTGAGGAGAGACATTTTAGGCAACTGTTTTTTCATGACTGAGGATACTGTAAATTACACAAACTCATGCATGCAAGAGCACACACACGCACGCACGCACGCACGCACGCACGCACGCACGCACGCACGCACGCACGCACGCACACACACACACACACACACACACACACACACACACACACACACACACACACACACACACACTTTCCTATTATGCTGAGAAGCTTTGGCAACCGTTACAGTACATATTTCATGATGATCTGCAGATAGCGCTCTGAATTAGAAAAGGCTTATCCTCATCATCAATTTAAATGGAATTTGATGATTGGATTATTTATTAATCTGCAGGGGCCATAAATCAATTGTTTAATTAAATGATCAAATCCTGGAGCCGTGGGCTGCAACTTTCCAGTACAGTCTGTTTGGAACATGGCGGGCAGGACGGGTTGACATTTTGCTGCTCTTAGCCAACATCGTAGGCCCTGTGGCAAAATAAACTCCTCCATATCTCTAGCTCTCACACTAACTCAAAACATTGGTTTTATTTATATAGTTGCCAACTATGACGTAAGGTCAGATTTATCTTCATTATAAAAAAAAAAAGCTAACCGCAATGTGTTTCTGTTTTCAATTTTTCTGTGTACTGCTCTGTCTGTTGTCCTGCAGGGGTAGATTCTTTCGAAATCAGCACTAGACAGAAAGATTCCACTGACACACCCCCGTGAACTGTAGCACTGTTTTTCTGGCTACTGAAGACTACATGTCAACACATAAATACTTAACCTTTGTGAGGAGCATTCATTAGTATGGTTGGCATATATACTCCTCTGTATAGAGCTGTCCATGTACAAACACTTCAGCCCCATTGGTGTAAAAGTAATGCTTAATTTATACGTGTACATTGTACGACAAAGTATAAATCAGACCTAGCGGACCATGAAATAGTGTGTGTGTGTGTGTGTGTGTGTGTGTGTGTGTGTGTGTGTGTGTGTGTGTGTGTGTGTGTGTGTGTGTGTGTGTGTGTGTGTGTGTGTGTGTGTGTGTGTGTGTGTGTGTGTGGCGTTTTGAATAGAGAAACTGTCGTGTAAATAAAATGTCTCAAGTTTGATGCCCTACAAGTTACAACAGCAATGTTTCTAACATCAGCAGCGAATAGTAAAGTGCAAGATACCAAGCCCCTATAAGCGTGCTCTTTGTCAGCAGAAGGCGTCTGCTAAAAAAGGAAATAAAAACAATTTATGTGGCTGCAATTAGGTATAATAAATAGGGGGGCTGAGGTAAAAGTTTCCCCAACTGAAATTAAATCTGTTTTGCCGCCATCTCATCACGCCCAATGCACTTGCACTGCCCATGCCTTGTGGTTGGTCAAAGCGTTTCCATTAGCCATATGGGAATGGTAGGTTGTGAGTGGTATATATTTTAGTAGCAATGAGACTAAGCAAATAGAAGCACTTATGTTATATGTCACACACACACAAACACAAACACACGCGCGCACACACACACACACACACACACACACACACACACACACACACACACACGCAAGGATTGAAAGGGTCAATGATAGAGCACCCTGACTAATCATGAAGTGCTGGCCAGAGAAGTGAGAGGAGTAAACTAAGTTTTGTTTTTCTAGTAAGACTGGAACAGTTTCGTGCAAGCAGAAAAAAGAATAATGTGGAATAGGGAGGACATCATTAGAGGTGAATGTAAACTATTTGTAGAAGAAGATACGGTGGTATGTAGGATCATCATTCATCCCGGCGCACGTATAGCACATCCTGCCCAACGTGTACAGCCTAGCAACGGATACTAACGCTATAGTGTTTTCTGATGGCTTCAGATCTCTTTCCAAGCGTCTTCTCTTTTGATATGATCATATGACATCATATCAAAGGCAGCCAGTGTGAGGTACAGGGTGTGGGTGTGATTCAGACGTTCCTGATTGAGCCTGTACTTTTCTTCTTTTTTTTTTTCTTTTTTTTGACGGAATAAGAATTCAACTGGGATTGATGCCCTGGGGAAAAGCCCTGCCCTGGACCTCTCCTGATAATAAAAACACACTGTAACTCACTGGTATTCGCTGCTAAAAAAAGGGGTATAGCTAGCACAGCGAGAGGAAACAGCTGGAGTGCTTTGTAGTGGAGCGTGGAGTGTTTATCTTCCCTCTACTACTGGCTGTTGACCCGCCAGTCACCGATCCATTCCTCATTACTGGGCGCTGCCTTTGCTCGGGGCCTCATCCACGCGTGTGGTCCTCCTGAACCTGCCGGGGCCATCTCCATCAAGGTCAGGAGGGAGTGGGAGAGCTAGGGCGTGGCTAGTGCTATGCTAATGCTAACAGCATGCTGCGTTACACCCATACACCGCCAGGCAGTCAGTGTGCCTATAGCATAGAGCTATCTAATATCTGGAGAGGGCACAGAAACTCCCTGGCCCACTCGTTTCAATGAAAGTTGCTCAACCAGTGAGTGCATTTTGCCCCCAGAAAGGCTGGACAGTGGTGAAGCGCTGAGCCCTACTGGTCAGAGCTGAGAATGCAGGCGGGCCCGTGCATTTAGCATGAGGAAACACCGTGCAGCTCGGGTTTAACATTGCGCACAAGTAGAACGTTCTTCCGGGTGCTTCAAAACACCACTGAGCAACTTCCATCAAAATGAATAGTAGGGGGCGGGGCAGTTTGCCCTCTATCCTTTATAACTCTATGATAGGGACACCCTCCTTCCGGGTATTCGTCACGTCACTGAGGTTACAACGCAAGCGCTTTAGTGTCCAATGTATGCATCCTATATGTCACTAACTACCTCCACGAGTGAGCCCGTGCATCGATCCCATTGGTCGATCCATTAAAGATGGAGTGCCACGATTTTTTTCCACCCTAAAACATGATCATCAGGTATAATTATAATATAAGGAGGAAGAACTTTTTCCAAAAAGTGTACAGTATTTGTTAAAATCATGCTTTTATGTGGACACGCCCACCAGGCAAACCAGGCATACTTAATGAACTGGTGGTGGGTGGTGATCCACATGAACTGAAGCCGCACCCACAGCTGTAGTTGTATGATAAAGGGGGAGGGGTTAGGGGAGGGGCTGATAGTGTGATGTCACTATATTACTGTTTATTTCATTGGCCCGTTTGACGGTCAAGGATTCAGCCTCCAGGAAGAAACCCTAAATACAAAGTTAATACACCATTGCACATAAAAACGACTCCAGGGTGTCTAATGAACTGGAAAAATACAAAAATTGTGGCACTCCATCTTTAAGTGGTGAGGGAAAACGTCCAGCTAGGATAAGCTAGGATGAGCAACAGGACTGAGTGGGCTATAATCTGCGTAACGCTGTCATCACGGCAGTTGAAAGTGACAGTCTGCTCCTGGTTAGCAAGTGCAGCTGTCCTCCTCCGGGGGAGTGCGCGTGAGTGTTAGCAAATGCAACTTATACCGTGTCCGTTAAGCCGTACCTTTTGTTCCTCAAATTTGTGGACAGCAATTATTATTGGACAGCTGTGTCCATGTGTTGCTGAGACTTACTGCATTTATACTGTGGATCCAACCTGGAATGTAGCAAGTCCATGGCATAGTGTGAAAGAAGAGAGAGAGAGAGAGAGAGAGAGAGAGAGAGAGAGAGAGAGAGAGAGAGAGAGAGAGAGTGTGTACAAGAAAGACTGAAAGAGATAGCAGATATACAGAGGAAGATAGGAGTGTGACTGTGAGTGACAGATTTGCATAAGCAAATGTTGGGGCTGTGACTTGTGCATACGAGTGAGAGAGAAAGAGACTGAACTAGAAAAAGTTCCCCTCGGGCACAGGTCTCCACCAGGGCAGGTTAGGTTGTGGCCTACTGGTGGCGCTATAATAAGCCAATGTGAAAAGGGTGCCATTTCTTCTTACGCCTTTGATGGCAATTGGATGATTTGAGGCATTTTGTTCCAAAAATGTGTTTGCAAAAATCCACCTGTTGGTGGTGCTATAACAGGCCAATGTGAAAAGGGTGGGATATATCCCTCAGCCTAGTAGGAACGTCTGTGAAAGATTTCACGTAAATTGCACGCTGCGCTCATGATTTGAGGCTTTTTGCTTTTTGTTCAAAACGATTTGCAGGATTTTTGGACAAAATATGGAGGAGTAATATCAAAAAATGTGTTTTACAAAAGTCGGCCTCCTGGTGGCGCTATAACAGGCTGTTCAGGAGAATTTGGGGCAGAGGTTCATGTTGGCATCTAGGGAGTGTGTGCAAAGTTTGGCATCGACAGATTAGCTGTTAACAGACGGACGGACGGACACAATCACACACACACACACACACACACACACACACACACACACACACACACACACACACACACACACACACACACACACACACACACACACACACACACACACACACACACACACACGAACGAACGAACGAACGAACAGAGTGCAAAACATACTCTCTCCCCATGCCTTCGGCCTGGTGGAGACTGATAGATACATCAGCGAGGTCTCCATCTTCTGTGTAGGGAGTGGATGGGTGTGTTGCGATGAAGAGCAGGGGCCATATTTAGACAGCTGAATCACAGCAGAGGCATTCCTAACTCTCTACTGTACCCTCCTCTCCTTTACTTTCCTATACCCTCTTCCACTCTTCTCTTCTCTTCTCTTCTCTTCTCTTCTCTTCTCTTCTCTTCTCTTCTCTTCTCTTCTCTTCTCTTCTCTTCTCTTCTCTTCTCTTCTCTTCTCTTCTCTTCTCTTCTGATCTCTTCTCTTCTCTTCTGATCTCTTCTCTTCTCTTCTCAACTGGAAAATTACGAGTATAGGAGCTTGCTCTGTCCTTAAATGGTATTTTGGTCCAGCGTCACCCGCTATCTATTATGCCGACACCGGTATTTGCGCCACACATTTGGGAAGGCGCATAGTGGAGTTTAAAAGCACCCGTAAGCCGTATGCCAAATTAGTTTGGTATAGAGCGTCGCAGTCCCGCCCCCTACCAGGGCCCAGGAAATGATTCCCCGTTCATTTTCCTCATAGACTTTTCAAAAAGTATTTATTTAAAGACATTTTAAGCCTTGTACAAAGCCAACTCGAGTTGTGACAAATCATGACAACAAACAGTTTCATCACCCCATTGTGCTGCAAGACAGGTAACCAAAATACCAACTTTAGAGGGGGAACACCCCTTCCCCACTGCTAAATCCCCACATAACTGTATTTAGAAAGCTTGATGGAAAATGGAGCCCTTTCTCTCATTATACTCCCCGGCTCTTTTACCCACCTGGGCAATTCATATCTGGATTGCTCCCTACTACACCCCACCCTACAATTCATAATATCATTACTGTACTCCCTACTACTCCCTACAATTCCTCATCACAACTCCCATCGCTCCTTCATCTTCATCTTTCTTCACCTCTCTCTGTTTCTTCTTACTATCGTATGGCATGCACCTTTCACCAATACCTTGGTATGTTTAGCTGTGCTGTATACAGTGAGCACTGAGCAGCACCCGAATCAACCCCTCCGAGGGCCCACCAAATCAAAAGGCCCCGTGCACGCGCACGATTCGCAAGAACGACACCTTTTGCGTTTGCACACCCAGTGAATGATTGCGCTGCGTTCAGCGCACCGCCAGCACTATCGCCACTCGCTACTCCCATAGAGTTTAAGGTTGGATCTGCTATTTTTGAGTCTCCTCCCACAAAGTGGTTAAGAAACTGTTGGACGGAATGACCATTGGATGTATGTGTGAGAAAGGAAAATAGGTGAGACTAAAATTGTGTGAAGACATACTAATGAGGACATACTACGTAGGTGTTTTATATAATATATATTTTATTACCACTTGATCTTCTTTTGTGTTGTACTTATTTTTTGCTATTTGTTGTTGCTGTAATGTTAGTTAAGGCTATTATTGGTACTATTTTCTTGTCACATATTAAGGTCTGATTATATTCATAAAAATATTAATAGTAATGAATCAACAGAATATCAATGTGCTAAAAACAGACTTTGCCAAAGCGAATGATCGGTTTGAAAACACTGTGGAAAAGATTTACACCATCTTAGCATAGGACCTCAATCTATTTGGACTGGAGGACTCGTTGCATTCTGAATGTTAACAATAGAAATGTAACAATTATATTGTACTGTGATGCCCGAGAGAACTTGCTTGTTCACAAAAAAGAAAACAATAAAAATAAAGTTTAAAAAAAAAAAAAAAAAAAAAAAAAAGAAACTGTTGGACGACCAAAACCACTAGCTAGGGTTCCTGTGTTGCGTTACATTGAAATCGGTGACCTATGAATACGGTTTCAGCTGTACCTAATCGTCTCGCACAAGGCCCTGTAAGCTGCGGGCCCTGGTACTTAAGCGCCAGTAAGTTCCATTGTTGATCCGGGCCTGTGAGCACCTACTGTACTGTATGTGATCCTGGGTTGGATTTTGGAATTCCAGGCAGTGTGTTTGCTTTGCCCAAAGCATTACCCATGCAGTCTGTTCGTTGGACTACTTTAAGAATCAACGTGAATTCATTGGATCACAACAACAAGTTACTGTAATACTGTAATTCCTACCACTTTGTTCATTCTTTATGTTTTCTTTACATTTTACCTATTGATTGTCTTTTCTTGTCCTGAAGTCCGTCCCCCCACGTTCTTTCGTGACAATCAAAAGGAATCAAGATGTTGGATCCTGTCGAGTACATCTCACGTTCTACTGTCAGAGCAGATATTGTTCATCTCTCTCTCTCTCTATGGGCTTGTCCTCCACCACTACCTCAAAACACCTGTTGGCATCACCCGTCTACTCTATCTCTCTCTATCTCTCTCTCTGACTCGCTCCCTCTCTTATACATAACAAGAGAGGCAATCGGCAGCACCTTGACAGCACTGTCAAACACCATCTCATTTCACTGTCATCACCATTCTATCCAAATGAGTCACAAACAAGGCAGGCTGGGAGTGCAGCAGGCGCGCTCGCCTCCCCCAGCGCCCTCCATCAGCCTTCCACAGAGATTCAAAACAGAGAGGCGGCGGCATCAAAATGATAAAGTACACATTTGGCCGCGGGCCTGGGAACGATCAAGGCCCCCGTAACGTCTCGCATGTAAATTCATCAAGGGCAGATCCATTCCTCTTGCGCAGGTCTGTCCAGATCCATATATGGAAATGTGTGCAAGAATACTCCTGTTCTCTCTCTCCCTGCACGCACAGCTTTACAAGCCAGACTGTAGCTCTGTTTGGTCAGGGAGGTGGGGGTGCGGGTAGGGGGGTTCTGGCTTCTCAATACTTTTCATGTCAAGGACCCCCAAATGTATTTGGCCACGGAACCCCATCTGAAAATGTTATGTGCCAGGGACCCCCAGAAGAGTTTTATTTTTCAAAATTGTCCAATACTTGTGAGCTTAGATCTGCTATAGGCCTACTTGATAACAAGGTATGCAATATGAATGAAGTGGTTACATTGATTTTGATGCTGTATTAACAAATGTTAACCACCACCGTAGGTACAGTAGGAACAACATGCTTGCCTTGCTCTGTACGTTGTGACATCATAGGTTGGAACAGGGCTTGTCGGACTGGACAAGAAAGCAGCTGTCCCGCTTTGAGGGAGACAGTCTGTGGGAGAACGGAGAGAATGTGTGTGTGTGTGTGTGTGTGTGTGTGTGTGTGTGTGTGTGTGTGTGTGTGTGTGTGTGTGTGTGTGTGTGTGTGTGTGTGTGTGTGTGTGTGTGTGTGTGTGTGTGTGTGTGTGCGTGGGGGGAGGGGGGTTGGCAGACGGTGCAGTGAGTGTTGAGGGACCAGGGGAGAGAGAGAGAGAGAAAGTAAATAGAGAAAGGGGGGAGAAGGAGTGAATGTAAATGGACGTAGGGAGAGCCACATGCACAAGGGAGATGCAACAAATGGAATATGTGAGACAGAGAGAGAGAGGAGTGGGGGATGCAATCTAAAAATAGCAGCTATCACATACTTGTTTGATTGTGAGAAGGAAAGGGCCTTTAGGAGATTGTGTTCCTGTTTGTGTCTGCGGACCTGGACCAGCTGTTGCAGACCCACCCCTATTGGATTGTTTTGTACTGTTTAACAGTAAAGGGCAATCAATTGATTTGCCATAATGTGTCAGAGAGCATTCTTTTTGTTACCTCTGTCCTTTTACAGTAATATTTACCCTTGCATTCCATAATAAAATATGCTGCTTGTACTGCTCTAGTACTTCATTTATATCAGTTTGCACCGAGTCCTTGCACAATACAGTGCTGCTCACGGAATATGTCACACAGTGAAATCCAAACTCTGAAAGTGTAGAAATGAATCCGGTGCATTAATTCTTACACCTTTAGAGTTTTAGAATGATTTGAATGGATTTATACAGACTTTGTTACCTACTATATGACGACGATGCAGGTGTACACCATGGTCCAAAAAGGCCCCTTAAGGCAGTGAATGTTATCGACTCTACATCTTCATAATCTTGACCAAAGTTTCTCTATGGCTTTATTGACTTCAATACAGATCATTCCTCAGCTGCTGCTCATGTTGGAATAATTAACCATTCAGCAAATGTGGTGAATTATGAATCCATAATTCTTCAATATCTCATGTTCTCTTACAAAATGTGACATGTGTTTACATGCAGTAGACCTATTTTAGCTCATCCTATTTGGAGGTGTCGTCCGAGATGCTTGTCTCAAACTTCAAGCACTTGGCTCGGGACCCCCGGGGTGTGGATGGCTCTTCAGTGCCTTTTGTTTGAGTTCAGTTCCTGAGATCCTGATTCACACCTAGGGCGACCAAATGCTAAAACAGTGGATCAAAGGGCCACAGTGATCCTTCTAGGAATGGCCAAATGGTAGTCTGGTCCAATGTGTATTGTGTAAAACTGTACTTAAGCTAGTCGAATTTCTATGTCAGTCAGTCAGTCGATCCGAGGCCGTGAGGCTGGAGGAGCCTATGCCATGTCTTGCTATGCTGTGTTGTCGAAGTAAACATCAAGGAACATCTACTCTGCTGTCTGCCGCGTCTCACAATTATCTCAATGCTCTCCCAGTGTTTTGGTTAAGTTTGTAGGGTCTCGTGTCCAAAATACACGACATGTGGTGCCGACCCGGTCGTGTTGATGCATTTTTTGCGTCAGGCGAGGGGTTCGACATGTGGTGCCTAGAAACCGGTGTCTATGGTGCGTTCCAGCGCCAGACAGGAAGAATCGGCGGCTTTTTATTCAGTCTAATCAGCGAGTTTTTGTGGAAGACGGCAACGACGTGTTCCAGCGGAACGAGGACGAGGATGACGACGGACCGCCGCGATGGGGAGTGTTGCGCTACGGGGACATGCATCGCCGGGGCTGGACGGGTGGACAGCGGTGCATTCGACGAAGCGGACAGCCACACGGGGGGGGCCTTTGATCATCACCTTCTACGCTGGGGACGGCGAGCGGAGGAGCGGTGCAGCACGGCACGGGGGCACCAGCGTTCCTGGGGGAGAGGGGATCGCTCATCCCGACGGGGAGAGGCGGCCACTCGACGCTTGGCGCGGCGGCGGTTTCCGCTTTCCATGGCCGGCTGACGACTCAAGCTGTGGGCCTTCACGGACCTGAGCAGGGGTCTGTGATGAAGGTGTTGCTTTTTCTCTTCGTATTCCCATCTCTGTTGTTTCAGAGCTGGGAGGGGGGGGAGATGATGAGATGATGAGAGTTTGCTTCGAGAACTTTCAGCGAAGACAGCGGTGAGCATTTTCTCAACTTGATCCGTGGCTGAAGCGAACTTTGAGGTAACGGAATGCAGCAAACAGAAGAATTTCCTTTGTTCATACGGAGGGGAGACGGACTTTCCTTCTCTCTGGTTTAAAATTGTGCGTCACGTTCGTTTGTACTAATCATTTTCACTGTTTAGGATTGTTTATTTGTCAGGATAGTGCAATTGGCAGCCGTTGGGTGCCGACAGTGTTAAAGTCAGGATAGTGATTCAATTACAGGGTAATTAATTGGTAGTCGTGTAGTACCGACAGTGTTGAAAGGAGGGTTTAATTTGACTCTTTTGTGGTTTTCTAGGGCTTAGAATGTGATTTAAATTGCGGGAGGGGAGTTATTAGTTATCCTAGATTTGAGTAACAACAGGGAAATTATCCTCCTAATGTTCTGTGACATTTTTAGCCATAAGAGTTTGAAATAACGCAAAGAGAATTCTGATCCGATCCATCCACTGATACGAAATTGTGTTTGAACTTACTGTAATGGAAACCAATTATGAATTATCCACTGATACGAAATTGTATTTGTACTTACTGTAAAGGAAATCATTTATGTCGAGTTGTGTAATCTTGAATGTCTGTCTGAAAACTATGTTGGGGAAATCTGTTATTCTGGTGTCTTGAGTATTGTTAACCTGAGGATCAAGGGGGGTGGTAACTGGTAAGATAATTATGGTTTCATATTTCATAGTGACAGACTGTGTCTGTCAAAGGGGGAATGTGGTGAATTATGAATCCATAATTCTTCAATATCTCATGTTCTCTTACAAAATGTGACATGTGTTTACATGCAGTAGACCTATTTTAGCTCATCCTATTTGGAGGTGTCGTCCGAGATGCTTGTCTCAAACTTCAAGCACTTGGCTCGGGACCCCCGGGGTGTGGATGGCTCTTCAGTGCCTTTTGTTTGAGTTCAGTTCCTGAGATCCTGATTCACACCTAGGGCGACCAAATGCTAAAACAGTGGATCAAAGGGCCACAGTGATCCTTCTAGGAATGGCCAAATGGTAGTCTGGTCCAATGTGTATTGTGTAAAACTGTACTTAAGCTAGTCGAATTTCTATGTCAGTCAGTCAGTCGATCCGAGGCCGTGAGGCTGGAGGAGCCTATGCCATGTCTTGCTATGCTGTGTTGTCGAAATAAACATCAAGGAACATCTACTCTGCTGTCTGCCGCGTCTCACAATTATCTCAATGCTCTCCCAGTGTTTTGGTTAAGTTTGTAGGGTCTCGTGATGATAATACACGACACAAACAAAGTGAACACAGTAACAGGTTTCCAGAGTTATTTTCATTTCAAAATCTAGTTTATTTTTTTTCTTTATTTTTTCCAAGATCAGCTGATCACCTTTAATGAAATGCATGACGACGCTGCAATAATGTTGTTCACTTGACTTCAATAGAAGCATTTGTATCCTAGGAAATCATCTTTTTTTGGCCAGAGGTTGTTTCCACATGAGTCAGATTATGATGAACCATACTTAAAAGCCTTCAGCAATGAAAGCTTCAGTTTAGTTGTTCATCAGGTTCTCATCATATGATTCCAGATTTGGAAACCGATTGCTTTCATGGAAACTCAGCCAGTAGATGCATGATCAACTTATCTCCGTTAGATAACGGGGTTTACTTTGGTCTAATTTAGGGTCTTCCCAAATGACACTGACATTCTGCAGTGACATTGACATTCATAAATGTCTTCTTTAATAAAAAATAAAACGTTTCCGCAAGCTTTAAAATATATGGTACAGTTGAATTATTCTTCTATGCAATTTGAAGTGTTAATGGGTTCAGAACTTCAGGGAGTTGGAGGGGGAGGGGTGGGTGTTATATACAGGAGGAGCGCAAAAGGAAGAAGCCACTTCTTTTTCAGCCCCATAAATCTCTCCATAAACACCGGCCTCCTCCATTGTTATTGGAAAGATTAACAAGGGGTAGCCATGGCAACAGCCACTGTCAACCATCGCTGTCCGAGTCACTGTTAGCCAAGCGTGCTGAACTGTACATAGACCAAGACCAGACCAAGAGTGCAGGGAGGTTCTATATCAGTGGTTCTCAAAGTTTTTTAATTTTTATTTCAACGACTCCCATAACTCTGAGAGTGTATACATGTTCGTACACGCTCAGTGTTAAAGACCTGCAAAGGGTCCTTTTAGAACGCCCTCAATTAAGGTACCCTGACAGACTGAGGTCACAGGTTTGATTGATTGAAATATGTATTAACAGTTTGCAGAATTACAGTACATTTCAAGCACAAACTCAATACAAAGACTGTTAACTTTGAGTGGACGACCCAATTTAGCATTACACTTGTTTACAAGAGGGTGAAATGAAATGAAATGAAATGAAATGATTACTATATTTACCCAGGGTATCTGGGCTAAGCTCAAGAACTTGTTTCCAGCCAGGCCCTGCTCATAGAACACATTTCATCGTAGTGGTTCAATGCCTTGTTCAAGGGCACTTCAGCGGTGTCGGACAGCTGATTCGAACTGGCGACCTTCCGGTATCAAGACCGCTCCGCTATCCGTTCGGCCACCGCTGCCACAACGTCCACCATGTTCAATTCATCAAAACATTTAGACCCCACTTTGAGAGTCACTGCAGTCTTGTGTGTAATAATAATCAGTTTTCAAATCAGGATTGGACTTGTATTTGAAGAACGGGCTTGTGAGAAAAGGAGCGTTTGGACATTTGATTTATGAGTTTAGAATTTCGGGCCTGATTTGTTTATTAGTGGAACTGTAAATGGAGTGGAACACCCAATAGCATCCATAGAGATATTAATGATAGGGTTCTGCTTGTGCTGCGCTTTCAGAGAGAGAGAGAGAGAGAGACTGTGTGTGTGTGTGTGTGTGTGTGTGTGTGTGTGTGTGTGTGTGTGTATGTGTGTGTGTGTGTGTGTGTGTGGGTGTGGGTGTGGGTGTGTGTGTGCGTGTGTGCATGCGTGCGTGCGTGTGCATGTGTGCGCGTGCATGCGTTCTGTTTTTGCATGCGTGCGTGCACATTTGTGTACTGTATATGTTTGCGTGTGTACATGTTTATGCATGAATAGAGTATCCCGTTCAAAACTATGTTGGAAATACAACCTCCAGCGATTGTCAACAATGGCAAGCTGTGTCTTGCAGTGACAGTCGAAGGTGTGTGTGTGTGCGTGTGCGTGTGCGTGTGCGTGTGCGTGTGTGTGTGTGTGTGTGTGTGTGTGTGTGTGTGTGTGTGCGTGCGTGTGTGCGCGCGTGGGTGTGTGTGTGTGCTTGTGTGTGCAAATGCAGGACAGATCTCAGGGCAGCCTGCCTAACATAGACATGTCAGTAACCTTGGAAACTCTTTCACAAGCCCTTGTTTTGCCCCAGATTCATGCATGTGTTCCACTAAAGCTAGTGCAATAGATGCTAACAATTGCAGCGTCGGCTGCAAAAGACAAATCCTGCTTTCACTCGCCACATTTATTTACACAGCCTTAACTGCGTGGTCTAAAGCTAAGTTGAAAAGTGCCCGTATTGTTTTTCTATCTCACATTGGTAGGATTCCCAGAATAGAAGCTATAGGCTACTATACTGTAGCCATAGAGGGGAACATCTCCCTCCCTTGGCCTTTTCCCAAGGAACCTATTCAGAGGAACAAGTGATGCATACCTGTGCCTTCCAGCTATTCTGTTGCTACTGGTATGCATGCACTTGTGTGTGCATACAGTCAGACAGTGAACAATTCTGTTTAGTTGAGGTGACTATAGCAGTGTAATTGTGCAGTCAATCATCTTTGTATGTTTCGTAATGTCTTAAGTAAGTGAGACAAAGCAGCTGAGAACTCTCGGAAATGTTACACTTCAGGGTTGGGTACCAGCCAATTCTTTCTTCGACCTTTTTACCTTGTCTACCTCTCATCCCTGTATAACTGGAGTTTGACTGTTTCCACATAAAGTAGGAGTGTTTATATGTACAATAGGAGTTTTTGTCTCCACCAGGCCGAAGGCATGGGGAGAGAGTATGTTTTGCACTCCGTCCGCGTGTGTGTGTGTGCGTGTGTGCGTCCTTCCTTCCGTCCGTCTGTTACCAGCTAATCTCCGGCACCGTTAACCCGGTCGATGCCAAACTTTGCACACACCCTCCCTGGATGCCAACGATGAACCTCTGCCCCACATTTTCCAGAACGGCCTGTTATAGCGCCACCATGAGGCAGCTTTTCACATTTTTTTACCTAAAACTGCACCGATCTGCGTGAAACGTTGCATGCACACTCCCTAGAGGCCAAGGACAAACCGTTGACCTGCATTTTCCGCATCTGCCTTTAATAGCGCCACCAGGAGGCCGACTTTTGTAAAACACATTTTTTGATATTACTCCTCCAGATTCTGTCCAAAAATCTCACAAATCGTTACACACCATCTCTATGGTCATGTGCTCAAGTCAGATCTGTCCGATATTTCATATTCCATCCTAATTGGCTATAATTAGCTTTCACAGTTTGCAAGATTGCCCCGTTTTGAACAAAAGCCTCAAATCATTAACGCAGCATGCAATTTACGTGAAATCTTTCACACATTTTCTTACTAGGCTGAGGAATATATCCAACCCTTTTCACATTGGCCTGTTATAGCGCCACCAACAGGTTGATTTTTGCAAAACACATTTTTGGAACAAAATGCCTCAAAAACATGTTTATATTAATCCTAAACATTTTGCCAAACATCTCACACAGTCCTATCCTCCTGGTGGAGACCTGTGCCCAGAAGGGCACTTTTTCTAGTTTAGTACTGTAGTGTATTTCTAGTGCTGTTAGGAGTGTTTCTAGTACTGTAGGAGTGTTTTTGTGTGTCTAGCTGTGTGTCTGTGACTGCTGTGCAATGTGTGTACCTGTGTCGGGAAAGAGAGCACAAGGAAGGATGGAAAATACGGAGGACAGAAAGAGAAACGAAAGAAAGTGAGTTATAACCAACATATGAGTAAACCCAATGTTTCTCCAGTGTTGCCTGTATACAGCAACATGCCTGGTGACTCATCAGCCTCCCCTTAGGGACGTGTGGCATGCCATCACTTTATATAGCAAACCCAGATCTCTTTCTCTGTCTCTCCCACCCTCCTCTCTCTCTCTCTCTCTCTTTCTCTCTCTCTCTCTCTCTCTCTCTCTCTCTCTCTCTCTCTCTCTCTCTCTCTCTCCCTCTCCTCCCTCTGGGTCTCTTGTCGGTGATTACAGAGCCAGTGAAGGGACTTGGAATGGAAAATGGCAGCACAAAAATGTTTCTCCCCAGAGTTGAATGCAGTGTACGGCAGTCACACGCAATTCCCATGGTGTTTACATGAGAATTGAGCTCACACACAAACACGCACACACGACAATGTATATGTGAATAGTAGTCTCCTCTCTCTCCCTGCATGGCTCTCCCACTCTCGATCTCTCTCTCCCACTCTCAATCTCTCTCTCCCACTCTCGATCTCTCTCTCCCACTCTCGATCTCTCTCTCCCACTCTCGATCTCTCTCTCCCACTCTCAATCACTCTCTCAATTTCAATTCAATTCGAAGGGCTTTATTGGCATGCGCTCTCTCTCTCTCTCTCTCTCTCTTCTCTCTCTCTCTCTCTCTCTCTCTCCCTCTCTCTCTCTGCCCACCCATTACCCAGTGGAGTCTGCTTGTCGGAGGCCATGCATGGTTGTGCATGATTTTCCTTACCTCAAACTGCTGATGGCGATATTTTTCCTCACAAAAAGTATGGTTATCGGTGTGTCCCTGGTTCGACTCCCGACACAGCCAGATTGTTTGCTGTGTGTTATACCCCTGCCCGCTTTCCTTTCTTGCACTGTTACTGTCACTTTCAAAAGCAAGCAGAAATGACTAAAATGTAAATAATCTAAATAAATGCTATTCCCAAATGTTACCGTTGAGCTGTGTATAGTCTACTATATCTATAAATACAGCATTCTGGGTAGAAACTTCTGAAATTCTAGATTATACTTTTGTACTCTCAGCCACAGTCAAGAAAAGATATGAAACTTTTTATATCCAAGTGATATTTGAAACGTTCATGATGAATGTGTGCACTCTACAGTAAGTACAGGGGAAAAAATCCTCCACTAAACATGTTATTATATGGTGTAAAAGTGAGCGATTCAAAGTCCCACAAGCCCAACAGAGTCGTCATTTACACTAAGCTGTAAAATCCTGAGTGTTCCTTTAACTTTGAGAGTGTACAAATATAACCAAATGAACCATTTGGGTGCTTTGGTTATATTTGTACACTCTGAGTTACGGTACATTAACACACAGTATTTTACTGTGTAGGAACACCCCTCGCTCCTGGCCTGACATCAGCTGTTATATCATGAGGATTCCCTGTGTTTCCCTGCGTTTGCTGGAAAATCCCCTCATCGTGCATGTGTGTGTGTGTGTGTGTCTGTGTTGGTGTGTATATATATACACATACTGTACATGGCTGGCTGCATGTTAGTGTGATTTAATGTCTATGTGTATACCTTACATATCTAAATGCAGGCAATAAAACATAATGCATATATACTCACGCACACGCACGTACGCGAGCACACATGCACTCCCACCGGCACCCACACATACATTAGGCTTTTCCACAGTAGGGGAGTTTCAGGTCCTGGGTTGGGTTTAAACAGGAAAATAGAAACAGAGACGGGTGTGTTAAGCGAGGGATTCCTCTCTCTCTCTCTCTCTCTCTCTCTCTCTCTCTCTCTCTCTTTCTCTCTCTCTCCCTTGCTCTCCGTGGGTCCAGCAAGTAGACACAGATGTGAAAGAGCCGTACACATGGCTGATGAGTGGTTTCACTGTGGGCTGAGGACGGAAAGCTTCCACGGTGCGGTTCTTGTCCTACACACACACACACACACACACACACACATGCACACGCACATGCACACGCACACGCACACGCACACGCACACGCGCACACACACACAGACAATGAAATGCTGAGACTGACAGTCACACACAAAGACAGACAGAGAGACAAGGCAGCACAATGTGATACATCATACATACATTTACAATGTTGTATCGCACACGCGCACACTCGCGCACACACTCGCGCACACACACCCTTACTCGGGGGGGGGGGGGGGGGGGGGGGGGGGGGGGGGGGGGGTTGTGCGGTCATACCAGGTCCCTCTGACACACGGCTGTTTGTCAGTGAAGTAGCTTTTTCCTCTGGTCTGGAAACATTAACCGCTCTCAACCTGGCATCCCTAATTTGAGCATGTCATAATATAGGCAAAAAGTATCACATTCTTTCAAAAATAACAGATATACAATGTCATGCATTGTGAGCTTGCAGATTGTTTATTTTCGAATAAGCGAATATTTCTTCATGTTGCTTCATGTTGTTCCCTTTACAGAAAAAAGGAGGGATTTCTTTTGAAATCCACCATTATTGATAGTATCAAATGGGCAAGAGAAAGTCAAAGAATGCCAGTCTTTTATTAAAATGTTTTGCCATGAGTCATTTTGTAAGACTGCATATTGAAATGGTGGATGCATTCTGGTGGATCATTCTGGTGGATGCATTCTGGTGGATCATTTCAGAACACTGAGTTCCAACCGCAGATTAACAATGGAATTTTTGCATCGGGTTTTGAATAAATCAGGTCAAGTCAAGTCATTTATTTATACAGCACATTCCATACCGCTTAGACCAGGGGTGGGCAACTGGCGGCCCGTGGGCCACATGCGGCCCCCACCTTCACTTAATGCGGCCCGCAGGTTAATATCAGAATACTGATATAGTATTGATTTCAGCTGTTGCAATTCCAAACATGCAAACATGACCTGCTTTAAATATACTTAATGACTAGTATTAAAGGACTAGTACTTAACGACTAGTATTAGTAGTATTGTCTTTTTGTGTACAATTTGTATTTAGTTCATAAAGTTATCATAACTAAAATTAAATCCATTTGAAAATCAATAAAAAGGTTACTTTTCAGGTGTCTAATAAAAAAAAGCAAAAAATAAGTCAGTATTTCAATTCAAATATAGCAAAAATATTTTTGCTACGACAGTAATATGCAATGCGGCCCTCTGGAGTGAGTGTGGAAATATAGTGGCCCTCTCCATCGTCAAAGTTGCCCACCCCTGGCTTAGACTGTCAGACTGTGCTTCTAAATAAAAACCAGAACAGGGAAAGATCAAACAAAATGACAAAACATAAAATAGGAACATAACATCGAGGTTATACTTATAAAATAAGTTAAAACAGTACAATAAAAAATAAATAAGTTAACCGCATACTTTTAAGCCTAGCTAAAAGCTTGTGAATTCAAGTGTTGGAGAATACCAAAGAATATAGGACCATAATGACTGAAATAACTTTACAGAAACAGAAACACTACATTTGTTTGAAAACTTTAGTTAGCCTACTACTTACTTTGTAGATTTTGATTATTATCGCAAAAACATGCAGTAACTACTCATCCCTATATTCCGGCCATTTGAAAATAGCCGATCTACAAGCGCTGCGATGCATTGTGAGATTGTAGATCTGCTATTTTCAAAAGATTTGTATACATTTTGAACTTGTGAAATGGGACATTCTGCAGAATGAGTACTTTCTACTTTTGGTATACTTTAAGTACATGATACCGATACTTTTGTACTTTTACTTGAGTTGTAACAGAGTACATCTACATTGCAGTATTTATACTTTTGTAGCCATGGCCGGGAGGTGAACCCGGGTTCCCCATACAGGCACGTAAGTTACCAGTCGACTAAAGAGCCATGGGCCAATGGGCGAGTAGCAACGCAGCACCATATAGCCTACACTTTTAATTAAATAAAACATTTGAGTAGCCTACTTTTTCCACCACTGCCCTCATGTAAGCATATATTGTGAAAGAGAGACCACTGGTTTGTGCTGACAGCACGGTGTCTCAGCCAGCTGATCTCAGCAGATGAAACACACACGCATGCACACACACAGTCACGCACACAAACACACACAAGCACACAAACAAACGCACGCACGCACACACACACCTGGGCTTAACTTGAGACCCGCACTGGCAGTTTATTCTGTTTAGCGTTACCTCATCCCTAACCGTAATGGATTGGGTGATGCGTGTTGCATGTTCCATGTCATTCTTTATATTTCTGATAAAAGAAAGTAGACATTTGGCGACCGTTGAGACCTTTGAAAGACCTTATAAAGATTCCTGTTGGCATGAATGATATTTACTATTTGCTATGCCATAAGCTTCAGTATTGCATGACACAATATCACATTAGTGTTCTTTCTCCAAAGGTTAGTGTGCTGTAATTTAAATCTGTGCCAAATAGTATAGTATTATTTGGAGAGAGAATGTACTCGCCTGGAGGCACACACGCACAAAGTGGGTGGTATGGCTTTTAGCCTGGTGCGTGCATGAGAGAGAGAGAGAGAGAGAGAGAGAGAGAGAGAGAGAGAGAGAGAGAGAGAGAGAGAGAGTGAGTGTAAAGGCACTGTTGACACCTTTCAGACAGATGACTTGTTTTCCACTAGCCATGAGTCAGTGGTGCTGCACCATTCTCTCCATGACTAAGAGAGCCAGCTAGGAGAGGAATGAAAGAAAACCAGGAAGGAGCTGAGAGCGTGGAAGAAGACAAAAAGAGAGGAGAAGATATAGTAAATGTAGGCTGATTGTATGCAACAATAATAACAGAGAGAGAGAGAGAGAGAGAGAGAGACAGACGACAGACAGAGAGAGAGAGAGAGAGAGAGAGAGAGAGAGAGAGACAGAGTGGCAGAGAGACAGACAATCAGACAGACACAGAGAGAGAGAGAGAGAGAGAGAGAGAGACAGAGAGAGACAGAGAGAGACAGAGTGAGAGGCTGCATCCAGACCACACTGGCTTTTGAACTGAGGGGAGTTTCTCTGTGGTTTAGTTGCTAGGACAACAGCAGACTGTGTACTAACTATAAGCACACGCATGTGTGTGTGTGTGTGTGTGTGTGTGTGTGTGTGTGTGTGTGTGTGTGTGTGTGTGTGTGTGTGTGTGTGTGTGTGTGTGTGTGTGTGTCTCCACTGTCTTCAGAGTCTCTGTGACCATGCACCACTGTGTTCCACTATCCCACACTTACAGTATGAATGCTACACAACACTCATGCACACTCACATGCAAACACGTACATCTGAAATCAGTGTGAAGATAAGATATATTAGTGCAGCCCCATTTTGTGATGATAAACAAAACCCAGAATGACTACTCCCATAGCTGGATAACGATGTTTTGCAACAACCTCCCTTTCTTTCCCGTCTGTCATTTTGCGATTTACAGTCTATGTGCAAAGAAGCTGTGGAATTGTTATTTGTGCAACATTTGCCTGAGCTAGGACAAAATTTAACTTAACCTCATTGCCTAGACAACCGAACTATAACAAACAAAAACACACACACACACACACACACACACACACACACACACACACACACACACACACACACACACACACACACACACACACACACACACACACACACACACACACACACACACACACACACACACACACACACACACATGCCCTGAAGAAAGGTCTTCCTTCTCCCTCTGCACATATGCGTGCACACACACATACGCGCGCGCATGACCATTACGTACCTCATTCCACTATTTTCCATGGTTCTCAAACTTCTCGTTGTACCTTCCGGTCTTTGACGCGGCTGCCTCTCCGAGAACAATGTCCCATTAAATTAGGAGGGGTCAGGAAGTCAACACGCCAAGGTGAATGCCTGCACTTCCTGTTACACTCTTTTCCATGTACTTAAACACACACGCACACACACACCATGCACGCACGCACGCACGCACGCAAGCACGCACGCACGCACGCACGCACGCACGCACGCACACACACACACACACACACACACACACACACACACACACACACACACACACACACACACACACACACACACACACACACACACACACACACATTCCCCATTGCATATGCTTCTGTTGAATCCTTCTTACGTAAGCACATTCACCTTTGACCTCTGGTGCTTTGAAGTGAATAATTGGGGTTTCCCAGGCCGACATCGTGTACTGTACATGCTGCTCAAACAGCTAAACAGCTGTAATTACTTATGGGTCCACTGTGCTGAATCCCTTCCAGCTGCAGGGTTGTCACTCAGCGAGGCTGACCCTGGCCTGTGCTTTGAAAAAGTGCTAGAGTTCTGGTTTGAAATGCTTAGTCGCTGCATGGGTGCTGCGTGCTGCAGTATACCACTTAAAGTTAAAAGTTGAACACAATCGCAGTTCCAATCTGGAATTGGCTCACGTGTTGTTGAACCCCTTTCAACCTGGCGTCTCTATTTTCCTCCAACAAAGGTCTGCTAGAAATACCTGCGTGCAAGCTGAAAACTAAGGGTGACTGGGCCTTCGCTGTGGTAGCTCCTATACCCTATGGAATGCCTTGCCTCTGGCATTGAAAAATGCTGAATCAGTTGATGGTTTTAAGAGACTCCTAAAGACTCATTTATTCCGTAAATATTTCTCCCATGTACCTTTGACCTGATTCATTTTTATAGCCCTATGTCTTTGTTCTGCCTTGTTTGTTTTTGTTCTGCTCATTTATATTGTCACAACTGTATATGTTCTGTGTGTTCTGTGCTTCTATTGTTTTTACTGTGTCAATTGTTCAGCACCTTATAGCTTTGCTTCGAAAGGTGCTTTATAAATACAATTTACTTACTCTATTTTGGGCATGCCATTTGGGCAAAAACGGCAATTTTTGACACTCTTTCTCGAATTTGTCTTTGAAGCCTAATGATCTCACAGAGAGGCCTACTGTCCCAACAGATGTTCCTTATCCAAGGGCAAGTTTACCCCCGACAACTCCACACACAATACCTCCATAAAACCACCGCCGCACAGCAACAATACACAATAGATCTTCCAGGCAACACTGTGATGCTATCACTTTCCTCCCAGGCAGATGGTTTTCCACACATCTCTGAAGCATCATCCCACTTGTGCTATTAATTAATTTGTACAGTACGACAGGCAAACCTCACCTCTCACCCCCCACTCCTCCACACCCCCCCTGACTCCTTTTGTTCGAGCGTTGGCGTGTTCCTGTTTTCGCAAGTCCTGTGCAGGGAGAAGGAAAAGAGAGAGAGAGAGAGAGAGAGAGAGAGAGAGAGAGAGACAGAGAGAGAGAGAGAGAGAGAGACAATACCTAGAGTGCTGGTCCTTGTACAGACCTGCAGGAGCCCCGGTCAGACGTGTGCTCTGGCTGGCTGGCTGCTGTGTGAGTCAGTGGCTTAGCTGTGATGGAAAGAGGAAGAAAGCCCCCTCCCCCCCATCCCCCTCAACCTCGCCTTTTCCATTAACAAGCCGGTGCATTGTACATACGAGGGGAACAGAACCCACAAAGGAGGAAAGAGAGGCTTCCTCCCCTGGAATGTGAGGAGAGAGGAAAGTCAGAGGAGGTGGATGGGAAAATGGATTGGCTCAAGGAATGGACAACAAACGAGAGAGAGGGAGAGAGACAGAGAGAGGAAGGGGGAGAGAGAGGGAGGGGGAAAGAGAGGCAGAGATTCAGAGATTCAGGTGGTGGTTCCGTGTTCAAAGGGAGCATCAGGTCTGTGCTACATTTGAGGTTTTGAGGTTGGTGGTCAGATTCTATCCCACCTTGCAGCACTGCTTAACACGGAATAATTACATACAGTACCTTGTTCTTTTAGATTATGTGTAGAACTAAACGTTAAGGAGAACTTACTGAAAAGGAGCCTCAACATATGATCCATTTGTGCTGTAGTCATAAGTCAGTACCTAGGTGATACTGTAGTGTTTCTGAATCAGGAAAGAGAGAATCAGACAGAGAGCATGTGTCAGCCTGTATGATATACTGAGCCACAGAACTTGGACTCAGCGTGTTCCATACAGTACAAGAAGGGCCTGGAGCTCTCTTCCCTCCTCAGCCAGAAGTGTGTGCGTGAGCGTGCACACATGTGAGTTGTGTGTGTGCATGCATGATTTCCTGACAGATAAGAGACCACATTTTGGGACAAATCGTGGACATAAAACCAGTTGATTGGAGACACAAGTTTAATTTGGTCACAAAATTGCTGTCCCCAATAACATTTTATTGCATTTTCATATGGTTATAGGGGTAAAAAGGAGGTTTTGGTTAGACAAGATATGGAATTAATTTAAGTCAATGCAGTGTCCCAGAATGTTTGCAAAACCAACCTGTGTGCAGTGCATGTACGCTGGTGTCTGTGTGTGTGTCCACTTATATGCAAGTTTGTACATGTGAAATGTGTGTACTTGTGCGTATACGGATGCACGTGTAATCATGCAGGCCTGTGGACATGAGGCACATGACGCACCGTCATCATGGGTCCTAGACAATAGAGTCATTAAAATCCAGTCTAAATAGAGGTGTGTGCTGATTGCTTCTGGCAGAGGCCATGGCCAAGTGGAATCTGGTACAAAGCTCCAGGGTCCACTCGTCTTTCCCATGCCAGAGGGAGACACGACAGTGGAAAATGTAATGTTGTCAGACACGCAGCAATGGAAATATGGAAATGAGAAGGGGGGGGGGCGACGACGACGTGCTATAGGGGATTCCTGTTGTGAGATCTGGGAGCTAAAACATTTCTGGATCTCAGGGTTAAGGTGTGCCATGCTCATACAGAAGGAGCAGACGGGCATGTGTACAGTACATGCTTACACACATTCTTTCAACCTTAACCACTTAAACCCTTCAGTATATATATTTTTTTCTTTTAGTTTTTAAAACGTTTCGCCTATAATGGCATACAATGGGATGCCAGGTTGAAAGTCATTAAACAGAGTTGTTCAGCTAGTTCCGATCTGTTAATTAGCCATTACGATATATACCATGCATACACACACGGTTATTGAAATCTTGATGAGAATGATCAGTATAGGCTATCCGACCGGAATACATATAGAGTAATTCCATTTTGGGTTTTAAAGGTCATGGTACAATTAAGGTAGAAAAATAAACAACCAAAGAAACTGGTTGGATTTTTAAGAAACTCTGTATGATTAATCAATAATCAGCACACTGCCCAAAAAAGATTATTACATTTTGGGTTGAAAAGGGCAAAGGTCAATGTTGGTCATATCTGGAATGAATGTGAAACGAGATGTCAGCATGGGCAAAGTTTGCAGCTCCATTTGCTGTTTTAAATTATTCAAATTAAAATGCATTCAAAGTTATTCTTCACCAATCCTTCTAAACGTTCTTTAACACATTTCTTTCTTTCTGTCTGCAGGATGAAGTGAAGGTTGCTTCCAAACTCTCCATCGCCAAGTCCATGAAGGTTTCCGATGGAGCATCAGTGAGAGGGAGCAAGGCAGGCAGCATGCTGGAGCTGAAAGAAGCTGATGAAGAGCCTGGACTGGAAGTTACAGAAGAAGAAGCAGAGAAGGAGGACAAACCCCACGTGGACCTGTCCTCGGATGAGGAGGAATTTGCGGGAGAATTACTGGAGGAGACCATCAAGGAGACGCGCGCCGAGCGCATCAAGCGCAGCAGCCTCCAGCGCGTCCAGACCCTGAAGACGGTCTTCTCCAAGGACAAGATGGACAAGACCAAGGCGAACACCAAGGCCTCCATGGAGAAGACCAAGGCCTCCATGGAGAAGACGAAACAGAAGACAAAGGACAACCTTGAAAAGACCAAGCAGAAGACCAAGGCGAACTATGAGAAGACCAAGGAGAACTTTGAGAAGTCTAAACAGAAAACCAAGGATAACTTGGAGAAGACGCGTCAAAACATTGAGAAGAAGATGGGCAAGCTGGGCACCAAGATGACTGTCAATCCCGACCGCAAACAGAAGATGCAGACGTCCAGCCAAAAGGTGAAGAAGTCCTTCACACCGGACCACGTGGTTTTCGCCCGGTCCAAGACAGCCGTGTACAAGGTTCCCCCGTTCACTTTCCACGTCAAGAAAATACGTGGCGGCGCTGTGGAGGTTGTCCAGGCCACCGAGATGGTGGAGGTGTCCCAGGACGGTGAGCCCTTCAATGGGGTCGAGATAGAGGAGGTGGAAGAGGGCTGTGAGGAGGTGGAGATGGAGATGATGAACGGAGGAGCGGAGGAGGACGAGGTCGATGATGAAGAAGAAGAAGAAGAAGAAGAAGAGGAGGACAGCCATGA
Source organism: Electrona antarctica (assembly GCF_951216825.1). Taxonomy (NCBI): domain Eukaryota; kingdom Metazoa; phylum Chordata; class Actinopteri; order Myctophiformes; family Myctophidae; genus Electrona; species Electrona antarctica. Next base: position 20,047,801 of record NC_136805.1, read on the forward strand.
TGCTCCACATAAGAACAACAAGGATCGAGATGTAGACAGCGACTAGGGAGAGCGGAAAGGGAAAATAGGTGGAGCAGGGGGGTGAGGAAATAGCAGAGACCAACATATACGTAACCTACAACATTATAGCACGAACCCTGAAGTCCGCTTGCAAAGCTGATCGAAGTGGATGCATACTACACAGTCAAAGTCAGTGTTAATTTAACTCCAAGATTGTACTCTAACCAAAGGGACCCTTATTTGGTTCCATTTGGTACACTCTTGGAGTTACAATACAATAATTAGGGGTTAAGTGCAAGACACTTAACCCCTATAACTGCTCCCCCCTCTGCACGCCTCTGTGGGCAGCACTCAGCTGGGTGAAGCATGAAACTGAAGTTACCCCATGGGATGTGATAGGTATCAAATTGATAAATTAACACAAAGGATTTTACACCATTGATTTTTTTAATTTAGCTTACAGCTGGCTCTGTGTTTGAAGGCCCAATCTGTAATACTAATAATGTAACCATCACAAATATACAAAATAGCAGTGGAGACATGTTTTCATTCTAGTTGATTGACTCAGCTCTTGATTGACGTTATACAACAGGTAAAAATATATTTTAAACTGTATTTGCTGTATTTTGGGGCTGTAATAGATTTGTTTACACTGTTTCTTTTTTTACATTGGAATATGTTTTGATTTAAGATGGGGTAAAACATTCTCCATCTCCTATGTGTCCAAATGTTTATATATTCAAATAAATTCCAGATTGGGCCTTTAATCACCAAAGCTTCACCAGGGTTAGATGTTAAGATTGACTTCTCACAGTTTGACAAAATGACTTGGTTTCTAGAGTCAGTTTGGGTCTGGATACCACAAATGCCCATGAATATAGGAAGGGAGGAGGAGAGAGACTTTCTCTGGGAGAGAGATTTAGGGGATCTGAACAGAATAAGTGTGTGTATTTTTCATTAAGACGGCCGATCTTGTGTATATGTATTTATATGTGTTATAAATACATAATACAAAGATAAACAACAACAATAACAACAACGGAACTGACATGAACAAAATGATCAAAAGAAGGGGGTGTAACCATTTTTGTTTGAAACAAAAGTTTTATGTTATTAGTTTCATGATTATAATTGCATTTTAGTAACACCTCACTCAAATATAGTTATATGAAACTATATTTACAAGAATTTCTACAAGCAGTTTTGGTTGTGGCTTTCCAAGCATATATTCATGACTATATCAGGAGGCCTAAGTCGTCTTTTGTTTTGAAAATGTTACACATCACATGTGAATATTCCTGCCACTCGTATTTGTTCAGGCTTTTAGGGCACTAATAGCGAAGTGTTACCTATTTCCTTAGTTTGCTTAACCACATGAACCCTATAGCATCCATATTCTGGAGCAAATCTCTTCGCTGAAAATAGCCGATCTGTAAGCTCACAATGCGTTGGGATCTGTTGTGACTTGTGAGCTTGTATGTATTGTAGATCGGTTATTCTCTTAGAAGAGATTTGATGTAGAAGGGGGAAAAGGAGTGTATACCAAGTATATAGCCCTGGGGGACCCCAGTCAACTATAAGTATATAGCGTTTAAGTGGTTAATATTCTCATTATATAGAGGCACAGCGAATCTATTGTGATTCCTATGAGTCGATGAGCTCACACTGTAATTTGTAGTATTTGTGTATGATGGTATTGTTTGTGATTATACATGGAAGGATCCTGAGTGTTACTGTGACTCTCATAGTGTAAAGATGGACCTGCTTGGTTTATTTGTACTCTCTGGGTTAAATAAACACTCAGGATTTTGGCTGTGTATACTGTATAATTTCCTTTTGGTCGCTGAGAGAATGTGATGTGTGTCACTTTTGTATTAGTCACTTTCTTTAAAGCAATTTCTTCTTGCAATGATTTTAAGGAATAATCTGAATCCAGAAAAAAAAAATATTTTGCTTAAATGAAACTATATGAAGGTCTACTCTACTCTCTACACACTACAGGAATACAAAATACCATGGAAATATTTGTCTATGCACAAGTGTCTGTCTTTATGTTACTTCAGACCATATATGGTCCTATTGTTAAAAAAAGAAGAAAAAAAAGGATTTAGACTATTGTTTTCAGAAAGATCTGTCAACTGATAAGGATTTTGATAAGGAACAGAAGTCTACAAACTTTAAGTCTTTATGATCATAGTCAACATTGTCTTTGTTTTGAACCTGAGTATGACATCCAACAAGTTTCAACAATATTCTCATTTGCTATAAATAAATGTTACAGAATTATGCTCTTCCTGTGATCTTATACTGTCCTCTAGTGTCGAATTTTGGCAATACATTCCTCCAGGTTACATTCAGCAGCACTTCATGTTCACAATATCTTGCAACAGTTCTTTTTAAAATGTAACACTTTATCAGTTTAAAACAATCTTTGGATGCATACTGTATACATTGTCTGTTTTCACTTTTATAGCTGTCCATTGTCTCAGACAACATGGTAAGAATGTTATCACAAATTGCTGTTTTCATACAACAGTTTCCATGAATGTTGCCAAAGTTTACTCAGATGCTTTTACATTTTTTTGTCCATTTTTGTTGCAGATCAAACTATTTCCCAAATACCGTACATTTTATTCACTTTTTTGTATATAATGTGAATCACTATCATAGCAGGTTAAAACTTGGCATGCTTGTAGTTAGTGAGCATTTCTTCTCTTTTCAACCATTTTCTGTGAACAAATAGGCCTACATTTCCCTGGACCAACAATATGTGTATATTTGTATGCACAATACAAGAAACACTACAATATGGAGCTGTTAAAGACATTCTAGGGCTAGGCTATACGACCAAAGTACAAATCACGAAATCAGCTGGTTTTACTCCAATATTAAACTTTAAGTGCAAGATAAAGAGGTGCATTTGTGAGTTATCTTGGATTTTTTATGTAAAAGTGGCATATGTTGGTGCTACTTTAATTGCTGAAACGTGTCGTGGAAAACCATTTGTAGCTCAGACATAATTGTTTCCCTTTTCACATGTTAGTAACCTATTTCTATACAATAACTTGTTGCTTAACCACTAATGTTTTACTTAATAAAAGCTATTGGTTCACACTTGTGGTGTAATTTCTTGAAAGAATGAAAAGGTGTTTAATGTACGTGTACAATTATAATTAGTGCTATAGGCCTAAATAGACCAGAAAACTGCCTACTAATGACATCATCGGTAGGCAGGTTTAATCATTTCAAACAAGATTTCAAACCTTTCAAGGCAGAGTGAGTATACAGAAATGGAGGTGCCATCTTATAATGTGCATTACTGAGATCAAATATATGAAGATAAGGTTGAATATGGGTGAAGTGTTCCATTAAATCAATATTTAAAGCAAGCAAATTAAAATGGGAATATTCTACTACAGCTGTGTCACTGTTTGTAGACTAGTCTAGGTAGGAGCTTGACATCCTGAGGGCTGAGGGTATGTTCTCTGTAATGTTTTGTAGGACTGTTTTTTGAGCCATTTTTGAGAATATATATATATATATATATATAGCATTTTACATTTATAACAAAAACTACTCTGCAGCCCAGTTATTTATTATTTTTATTCAATTAAATAAAAACAATAAATGCAGAAAACTAAAAGAAAACTAACCTCGCCTCACCAGGCTTTCCACTACCAGAAAGGCAACGCGATCGATCATAATCATAAACCTGCTCCGCTGTGCTTCACACAGCAGCTGGTAAAAAAAATCCATTCACTATCATACATTTGTTGTCAAAAACACTCATTTGTGGTGGTGGTGGGGCGCGTGACGCAGCTTGGGGGCGTGGTCGACGTAGCGGAAATGAGTGGCAGCAGCAGCTAGCCAACTGAGCTAACAGTTAGCCTGATTGATGCAACAGGCTGCTTGCTTGCTTCGCTCTAAAGCTGAAAGCTTGTTGCTGTTTAGTGATGTGATAGTTACAAACATTTAGCTAAACAGCGTGAGGTTTAAACGGACTCGGAGCCGTGTGGCTGAGAAAGAGTGTTGTGCGTGCATGGTCAGGATTTACAGTCTCTACAAGGTAAGTTGCTGCAACTTGTGTCGCATTATTTGTAAGTTCAGTTTGGAGGATTGTTTTGTAGGAGTGCATAGCTTGCAATCACTGTTCTGGTTATGCTAGTAGTTTAGCTAGTACTAAATAGCTTCGCTGTTTTACCATAACTCATAATAAATGAATCCCACCAACTTTGCATGCGTGCGCACACTGACACACATACACCCTGTTTATGAATACAGAGTGAGAACATTTATAATAAACGTCCAAAAGGCCCACAATTGTCATCCTGAAACATCCTGAAAGACTTAAATAAACACCATAGGCGTGTTCAAACTGGTTGGAAAGCAGGCTTCTGTCAATTATTAAAACAGAAAGTTGTTGTACACAAAAGACAAGATGGCTCAACATAAAGAAATGCACAACCGCTTCTCTGTCTTCAGTGTCTTGGGCGCAGCCGTGAGTGACAGTGACAGATGCGATTGATCAATTAAGCATCACGTCATTAAACAACAGCATGCATTTATTTGTTGTTTGATAAAGCTGCAACTTCAGCCCTGCAGCTTGTCCAGTGCCTTTAGAGTTCAATAAAGAGGAGCATTTGAAGCATAGCTGTTTACGATCACACACCAGGATGTGTGTGTGTGTGTGTGTGTGTGTGCGCGACTGTGCGTGGATGGAGAGGAGGAGGGGCCCGAGGGGGGCAATGTTTAGGTCTGATGTGAGGTGACGCTAGGATCCAGTGCACCAACACAACAACCTGATGACGTTTGTTATCTGAACATCCTCTCTTTTATCTCTTCTCTATTGCTATGATATGCTGTACAGTACGTATTCTGTACAGTACGTACACTGTACACCCCATTCTACCACCACTGCCAACTGCTCAAGACCAGTTACACATGGCAAGCTAGTGCCAGAATCTTCATGAAAGATCATTCAGGAAAAATAACCTGTGCAGTCCATTACAATTAGTGGACAAATAGTGCAGGTAGTAGACAATTTGAAATACTTAGGCACATATATTGACAGCAAACTCAATTTCAGTGAAATTACTGACCAGATTTTTAAAACTTGTAACCAACGCCTCCACCTACTACGCAAGCTCAACTCCTTTAGAGTGAGCAAGCATATCATGGAAACGGTCTATAAGAACCTGATAGAGGGAATCTTGACTTTTAACATGGCAATGTGGTATGGCAATCTTAATGTAAAAGGAAGAAGCAAGCTGCAGCGAATAGTGAACCTAGCCTCAAATCATTGGGAAGAGACAGAAACAATTAAGTTGTATCTACAAGGAAGTACTTCGGAAAAAAGCTGTCAAGATAGCAAATGACCCCTCTCATCCACTCTGCAGGGAGTTCGAACTACTTCCCTCTGGTAGACGGTACAAAGTGCCAAAAGCTAACTGTAACATTTTTAAAAATTCCTTCATCCCAAATGCCATTAAGGCACTAAATGATACCATGTCTCGCTAGAAATGTTGTTTTTCAATGTATTTGCCACTGTTGTCCTGCACTTTTTTGCCATGGAAAAATAATTGTGTAAGTGTTGTTGCTGACTGTTGTTGTAACTGTTTGTTTTTTGCTGTTGAGACCGAAGACACATTTCCACATGTGGACAATAAATGAAACTAACTAACATCTAAGCTAATTGTTTTATTGTTTTTATTTATCTTTGTGTGGTTCTTGACTCACCTGCTCCTCTGTTTCATTCTGTTGCTCCTATGACACCTGGATTTCCCTCTGTTGATCAATAAGGGTTTAGCTTAACTTGCAGTGTTAATTTTGTCGACTAAGGTTTTTGATATTTCGACTAAGACTAGACTAAACCGCAGTTATCAATTACAGTCAATCAATGTCAAGTAAAATGTCATGATCTTGGCAGCCTTAATCTTATCTCCCTCTTTTCCATTATCTTGTCACCCCCACCCACAATATCCCCCCTCCCCTCTGTCTACCTATGCCAGTGAGCTTAGAGGGAGGGGAGGAGCATGGCAGTATGGATCCAAGCGCAGCAGTTGCAGGGCGAGGCTCTGCACCAGATGCAGGCGCTGTATGGCCAGCACTTCCCCATTGAAGTGCGACACTATCTGGCCCAATGGATCGAGAGCCAGCTGTGGTATGTACCAGGCTTGGTGGCCTATCTCCAGTCCTTAATGTCTGATTTAGTTGTGGTCACAAATTGATAATGTGTCGCAGTGCTAACCAAGCACAGATTATTTGCTTTGTAAACTAAATTTGTTTAAAGCATTTTACTTTTTTTTAATAGTTTATACTTCAAAGATCGCTTGACAGAAGTAGAACCACTGTTATATAGAACATTTTATTCTCTTAGAGATGCGCAGATTGCAGTATATCCCCAGACACCATGGTAATGGTTAATCTGTGAATTCCTACTAGGCTGAGAAATTTATCCCACCCTTTTCACATTGGCCTGTTATAGCGCCACCAACAGGTTGATTTTTGCATTAACAAAATGCCTCAAATCATCCAATTGCCATCCAAGGCGTAAGAAGAAATGGCACCCTTTTCACATTGGTCTATTATAGCATCACAAGGAGGCCACAACCCGACCTGCCCTGGTGGAGACCTGTGCCCCGAGGGGCACTTTATCTATAGCTGTCCTTCTTTCATCTCCAACAAAGCATACTGTGATTCATGGTATTTGTAAGTGTCCCCATGAGATTTGAGTATGTTTGCCAGGTGCGTCCACTGGAATTAGAGTAACTCAAGTGTGGCTATCTGTGAGGACATGTTTGAGTCCACAATAGAGGTTATGTCCTGGAGCATTTTCAACATTTTCTTGTTTTTCTTGTTTTCTTTTGGGGGTGATTGTTATTGACAAAGATTGCACATTATGCACCATGCACAGCCTAAATCTGCTCACAATTATGTTATTCTGTATACATGGTAAAATGTAATCTGTCATGTACATTGTACAGTACATATTTCCTATATATAACATAATACATCCTATGTATATGACAGTCAAATAATTGTACATATATGTATGTGACATCAGGAAACAGAAGCACCTGCCCACAAAAGTTGAAATGTGTTTAAAATAAGAATTGGTTACACAACCATTGTTCTTGTGAAGCACTTGGTTATGTTTTTATAAAGAGAGCCATTTCCATTTGGCCAAATGTGTCATAGACCGTCTCCACACGGACATGCGTACTTATAGGCTCACCTATTTAGTGCAGCTATGCAACTGAACACCGCATTGTGATTTGGGTGGCTTCGTTCAACAAACTGCACACATTGTAACTTACTATCCATAGTTAAGTTAAGGGCCACAACAATAATGGACAATCTATTATGCAGGGAGTGCTCAGAGGTAGAATGTTTAATTCTCCCATGGTACTGCTAGTCTGCTACAGCAGGCCAATGAATCCCTAAAGGTCTACTACTACTTGGTCAGCTTTGGCTTAGCGTGTCAGAAGTGCTTATCCAAGTCCTGGAGAACAGTCAGGTCCTCCAGCCTAGTTTCTGTCAATCCAATGACAATATGGGAGACACCAGATAGCTATTTATCCATAGCTGGGACAGTGGTTGAAAGGCCCAAGGGCGTGTCCAGTGTTCACACAACAGTGGGCCTGCGTGGTGCGCCTTGTCTCAGGGGCCCACTTCTGCTCGGAGTCCTCTACAGCACTGGTTCCCAAACTTTTTTCAGCTTGAGACCCAAAAGACATATGATTTGTCCATGGGACCCAAACTAGTGTAATGACGCACGCACGCACGCACTCACTCACTCACTCACTCACTCACTCACTCACTCACTCACTCACTCACTCACTCACTCACTCACTCACTCACTCACACTCTCTCTCTCTCACACTCTCTCTCTCACACTCTCTCTCTCTCTCTGGAGGTGTCCTTGAGAAGCCAGCCGACTGAAAAAAACCTCTTATTACACTCTTTACAGACGCAAGGTTTTTCTCCAGTGTGGATATTCTGGTGTGACTTCAGGTGACCGATTTCCCTGAAACTTGTTACATTGCTTACAAACAAAGGGTTTTTCTCCGGTGTGGATACGCTGGTGTGTCTCAACTGGGTACTTAACCGACTGAAAGTCTTATCACACTGTTGTTTACAGTGGAACGGTTTTTCTCCAGTGTGGACACTCGGGTGTATTGTCAGGTTACCTAACGCATTGAAGGTCTTATCACATCGTTTACAGTGGAACGTTTTTCCTCCATGGTGGATACGCTTGTGTGTCTTAAGCCCACCTAACCTACTGAAAGTCATGTCACACTGCTTACAGATGCAAGTTTTCTTTCCTGACAGATGTGTATTCAAATCACTTTTGGCGTCTTCACTTTTCCGTCCTCACTTTTATCTTCAATGTTTGTTCACACAAACCAGGAAAGCTGGGCATAGGAGGGGCCCCTCAAAAACTAAATGTAGCAAACAAAAAATCACACCTGTGTGAAGTGAGGGGCACTTTTATCATCGTACACCATCTCATTCCAGCCAATCACAATTTGCGTCATCAATGTTTGTTACGCAATGTTTGTTTACACAAACACTCAAAATTGTCCATTCATTGTCAATGGCATTTAATGTTTGTTAGGACAAAATGTGGGTTACACACACTAAAAGCTGGACAAAAAAATTAACTGTTTTGGAAAACGGTGCCCTACAGTTCAGCCCTAACTAAGTCACACTAAGTCTGGTTTAAGAAAACTAATGTCTGTGGTGTGGTCCTACCAGGGACTCTGTGGAGCTGGACAACCCAGCTGAGGAGGCCAAAGCCAAGCGTCTGCTGGACAATCTGGTGGCTGAGCTTCAGAAGAAAGCTCTGCACCAGGTGGGAGAGGACGGCTTCCTGCTTAAGATTAAGCTTGGCCACTGTGCCAACCAGCTGAAGGTAAGTACTCCCTTTATAGATAGGATCCGACAGGAAGCACGCACATCTCAAGACATTCTGCAGGTGCTGGTCAAAAATATACGTACAATGAAAAAGGAAGGGATGTCCGCACACTGAGTTGTAGCTCCCAGGAAGATTTATTTATTTGTTACAACGTTTCGACCTCTGTGGGTCTTTGTCAGGTATAAGTACTCCCTTTATCCCATTAAGAAACTGAAACGAATGCCTTCTGAATCAGTAGTTCTGAAACGTAATTCAAAATTATTCAACATATTTCAAGCACTTTCAAGATTTTTATTTTTTTTTAAATGTCAAAAATAAGAGATGCAAAAAAAGGTGAAAAGACCACCGTTCACCTGCCAGTAGACTTGGGTAAGGTGCTGGAGTCACAATGAAGTATATATGAAAAAATAAAGGTTGGCTCCGCACTCAAATGTGCGGAGCCAACCTCTTAAGTTCAGGCCCGAAGAAGTTCTAATGACCGAAAGCTTACTATCTTTAAAATCTGATTTTGCACAGATTTGAGTGCGGGGCGCCGGAGCCTCCCTTTCCTTTTTTCAAAATAGCAGATATAGAAGGCTAAAATCTAAAGTATGTACAGTAATTGTATACGTCTACCTTACTTGAACAGTGACAGCGATAGATGTCAATTAGTTTTGTTCTTTTGTGTAACTTGATTGATCTAATTCCTATCAATAGTTTCTTAACGTGTGTATATTTTGTCCCTAGACCACATATGACCGCTGCCCCTTGGAGCTGGTGCGTTGCATCAAACACATTCTTCAGTCGGAACAGAGGCTGGTGCAGGAAGCTACAGATGTAAGTCTTGCCAGTCACGGCACAGGGTTCCTACAGAGCCTCGACAAGGATTTAAATGATTAATTAGCATTTCATTTTCAGGTTCTAAAGAGTGGTTATTTATATAAAGACAGAAAGTGTGGAAGATATGAATTATTATACAATTGAATAATTATAAATAATAATGACTTATTCATGTTCTGAAGATTCTGTTGAGGAGCGATCCTTTGGATATAGGCCTTTATGTATTCTCTCACATTACAATTATTGGCATTCTTAATGTTAAACATTGCCCAAGTCTTATCCATCCTTCATAATAAGCAACAGTAAATGTGGGTCACATTTCTGAAAACTATGAGGCTGAGAAGTTCTTTGTTTCTAATAATGATAGTGGAGGAACGGATCAGAGAGAGGGAAAGACATGCGACTGAGGACTCCAGCTCTAATCAAACCAGGGATGTCACCATAATGTCGTCGATGCAATATCCGTTCACCTATCGCCGCGCCCGAGAACTGAACTCCATGAAGTCTACTGTCTGTCTCTCCTGATTTCTCAGGTCAGCGGTGGCAGTGGAAGTGCCATGGACAGTCTCTCACAGCGGCACCAGCAGATTAACCAGGCCTTTGAGGAGCTGCGGCTGGCCACACAGGAGACGGAGAATGAACTCCGCAAGCTGCAGCACAGTCAGGAGTACTTCATCATTCAGTACCAGGAGAACCTGCGTATGCAGGGTGAGCCGGTGGGGGTCTCTATTGCCTTGTTACCACTATGAAGAGCCAGGCTATGCAGGGTTGTGAGGGACGCAGCACAGCTGAGGCATTTATAGCTTGTCTTTCCGTTACAATCAAGGTGGTGGTCTTTGTTATGGTTTTTGAGTGGTGTAAACCACTCCTACAACTGGCTTTGTTAGTTTACGTGTCTGTTCGTACCAAAAAATGAGCATGGTTGCTATGGTCACCCAGTTCACACGGGTGTGATTTCATTACGTCAGACATTACGTCAGACCACAGTTGATCAGTCTATATAAGACCTTACACCACTCAGTTCACACAGGTGTGATTTTTCTATAGTGACCCAATGACGCAGTCAGCTGTTTTCAGCTATAAGCTGTAATGTGAGCGGGCTAACATTAATGTAGCCTTTGTTTCTATAGCTGAAGTCCAGCTGTTTCTGGATGCCTGTGTCAGCCTGGATTTTGAAGATGGCTTGAATTATATCACTAACAGTACCTTATTATTTACTTTTAACTATATTAAATATTTGATAGTTCTATCCTCTGAGTCGGTCCAATCAGTCCAGTCATGGTCACGTAGAATTTAAAAACTGTCTCCACAGCCCCATTCTAAACAATCCAGCACCAGGTGGCAAGCGGGGCTAAGAATGGCTCGCGTTTATATTAATAGTGGGCTCACATAACAGCACAGTGTGGCACAGCCTTGTAGTGGAAAATGGGTAGATTGTATGCATCACTCATCGCTTTCTCTCATACAGGTCCATCCCAACGAATTAGAATAATCTGAAAAATTATTATTTGCCATAATGTAATACAAATATATAAACTTTCATATATTTTAGATTCATTACACAACAACTGAAATAATTCAAGCCTTTGTTGTTTTAATATTAATGACTATGGCGTACAGCTCATCAAAAAATCCTATCTCAGTGAATTAGAATATTTTACGAGACCACTAAAAAAATATTTTGTTGTTTTGGCACCTGCCCACAGTGCCAAAACTACTAGTAACTGGTATACTGACCATGGTATTACTGTGCTTAACTGACCAGCCAACTGGCCTCACCTGAACCCCACAGAGAATCTTGGTTATATTGTCAAGAGGAAGGTGTGAGACACAAGACTGAACAATACAAATTAATTTACGGCTGTTATCAAAGCAAACCTGGGCTTCCATAACAGGCTGATCACCTCCATGCCACGCCCCATTGATTAAATATTTTGTTCAAAAGTAGCCCAGACCAAGTAGTAACTGCATACATTAATATACTTTTCAGATGGTCGACATTTCTCGTTTAAAAAAATCGTTTATTTTTTAGTGGTCTGATTTTCATGAGCTGTACGCCATAATCATTAATATTAAAACGATAAAAGGCTTGAATTATTTCAGTTTTGTAATGAATCTAAAATATATGAAAGTTTATTTATTTGTATTACATTATGGCAAATAAAGAACTTTTTCAGATTATTCTAATTCGTTGGGATGGACCTGTACAGTTTGCATGCTCTCTTAATCCCTCACTCTCTCTCATACTCAACAGCCAGTTATTGTGATTTTTCACAGACTGTAAACTCGCGTACTGTAGTGAACTGTGTGTGATCTGTTATCTCTGGTGGAACTGACCTTAGTAATGCTGCTACACAGAACGTGTACAGACAATGGCACCTCAGCTGCAAAATGTGCTTGACAAATGAACGGGACTCACATTCTGGTTGCTATTTGTTATCTGAATTCTGTTCCAGAGAACTCAGTTGAACCTGAACTAATGCTTTATTAACTTTGGACTGAATCCAGGATGGTATAACCTTTCATAGTAACACCAGTTATTGTCAGTGTTGGTTTTAATGGCACACTTTATAAAGTATTTTTCTGAAGAGTCACAACATTGTTCGTATTAGTTTTGATTTGATCCAGGTTCATGCAACAAGGCCAAGATGCAGACTTTGGGTGTACTTCTTAGGCTCATATGGGGATTTAGTTGATATTTACTAAAACGTCAGGACATGAAACTAATCCGCAGGCAACAATAGCTGGTGGGTTCACTTTTACTCATTGTCCACTGTTCAGCAAAATTTAAAATGAATCCTTAACCTGGTAATCAGTAGTTACCTGACATGTTGGCTGATCTCTATTCAGGCCTTTAATCCTGATTTAAATCCTGCTAGGCCAGCTCAGCAGTCTCTCGACCTTACCCGCGGCGGAACGCACTGCGAGGGAGGTGGCCCTGCAGAGCAAGAGAGCCACTATGGAGGCCTGGCTCACCAGAGAGGCTAGCACACTGCAGAAATACAGACTGGTAGGGAGCGCACACACACACACACACACACACTCTCTCTCTCGAATATGCACTGGCTTGTAGAGTGATGCAAGAGGCACATAAACACACATACACAATGACAAGAGTTTGAAAGGTGACTCGGGGATATTATTGAAGAATCAATATGGTGGTAATGGTCCCATTCAGGACGGGAACCCCTTTTGTGGTCTTGTTGCTATGTACAGTATGAGTATACTGTAACTGTATACTGTAGCAATATAACATTTTTGACAAAATTGGATAAATATTTGAACATTTTCAGAAAACTTAAATCGTTATTTAGAAGGCATTTTTTGGAATCGGCCTTAGTCTAAATGGGTTAGCCGTTGCTTAATAGACAGGGATAATTTTGCAGGATGCAGTCATCTATCTATATTTATTAAATAATAGCCACTTACACACAAATGGTAAAATGGACTGCATTTATGAAGAGTTTTTCTTCATAAATGTCTTTGTTCACACGGGGGCAGATGCAAAAGATGCAAAGCTAGACTAGTACACAGAGTCACAGACAGTGTATTTGTAGTCGTTAAGCAGCAGGAGGTCATTTGTTAGCAGCTCAACCACTGTCTGAAACCACAACAAACGTCCAACACAGATACAATTAATTACTCACCTACTGCTGCAGGTTCGTGTTTAAGTAATTCCAGTGTTGTTCAAGTGACAGATGCATGGTTTTCATATTGTAAATATGGTCGCGTGTTTAGCGACTAGCACTTTGACAGCAGACGTAACTTTCCCTTTCAGTTTCAAAAGTGTCATGGTAGCTTGTTTACAACTGAAACAGACTTCCTGTGCTCTGACTTCCTCTTCAAAATAAGCCATGTTGGGTAGAGAGGAGAGTGGAAATAGTGAAACAAAAACATATGATTCATTGATCACTACATCATTGGAGTGGTGTAGTAGTGTATCTTGCTCAAGAACGACACAGCCAGGAGAAGCAGAGGATCGAACCGATTCTAAGAAGTCCACTCTACCTCATGAGACTCTGTTGCCCCACTGCCCCCTACTGCCACTCCATTTAGCCTGCTTGCCAGTCTCCCTGAAGAATTGCCTGCCCCGCCCTCAGTAAGAAATTAATGCAAACTTTCTTTGAATCAGTTATGGTTCACCTACATGATTAGTGCAGATCCAATGAGAATCTTTTTGGGGTGGAGGGCCGGAGGGGGCTCCTCAAAGTGAAAGTGGAAACATGCTTACTCAAAGCGAAAGAAAATGGGTGCATAAACAAAGCAAAAGAGGAGGATACATGCCAACTCAAAGCGAAAGAGGATGCGTGTCTACACAAAGTGAAAGAGTGATGTGTGCTAACTTATGGCATGAATCAACTGTCAACAAAGGCAGCACACAGATGTCACTGACCCACTGGCTCACAAATATGTCGCAATGTGATGCGTTTTGAGCCTTAGGTGACCTTCACACCAGAAAGCTTTACTGCGATTAAAACGAAACCTGCTGCACATTGTCAGAAAGTGCGCTTCGTTTGGCAGGTGTGAAGCTTCATTCGAATCCTAATGCGCATCAAAGAACCGCATTCTACTCCGCCCAAAAGCGGGGGTTTCGCTTCGCTTCCAATCGCACTTGATTACGATTCGGTGCAGGTGGGAATGCAATCCGTAGCAAATAAAGGAAATGAAGCAAACTGAAACTATCATGTGGCGGATAAGGAGCTAATCACAGTTGGAGACTGAGAAGGGATATTCATTTTTACGCAGTGCAAAGATGTCCCGTTAGGTTACCATGTGACGTGGTCAAATAAGGAGACCGAATTAAGCCCTCTTCAAAATATGAGGACGTCAGGACGAGCACATTAATCTATTGCTTAAGGAAATACATAAAAAAACACTGCAGTGTACAGAATATTCTGTCTGTCGTGCGTAAACATGGAGGGCTGTCACTGTGTGTGGGGATCCGAGTGGAGACTTTCTTCATCTTGTTTAAATATAAATACTTTAAAATTAAAACGCATGTTTAGCTCAGCATGATCTATAAACTGTATAGCTAACATGGCATATGCATAATTGTAGGCTATATGGTGATCGGATCATCAATGGGACTTTGGGAGTACGCTATACTATTGTAAACTTCGGATCATTTTGCGCTCCCGTCTCCGCTGTGCCTCGTTCATGTGCCCAAAAGAACAGTGGCTGACACACACACACACACACACACACACACACACACACACACACACACACACACAGTGTGAAGGCAAACCGCGGCAAATTAAATATGCAAGAATCCCAACTTCTCCGGCCATTCGCATCGAGTCTACCGAAGTATTAGGTGAGAATGTGACCGTAGTCTGCTATGGAAAGCCCGAAGAGCATTTTCTTTTCTATGGGATGTTTTCAAGAAAATACTTTGGAGGTTGTGCAAGGTGCATTCTCTGCCACAAAGAAATACACTGTGTAAAAAAAGGGAAACCAGTGGGCGGCAGTGGCTCAGGGGTAGAGTGGCCGGTAGAGCAGCCGGATGGGAACCGCAAAGTTCCCAGTTCGAACCCGGACTCCTCCAGAGTTATAGTGTGAAAGTGTCCTTGAGCAAGACTCTGAACCCCTAATTGTTCCCGATGTGCAGGTTGGTGCCTTGCATGGTTTCCTCCGCCATCGGTGTTTGTGTGTTTGTGTGTGTGAATGGGTGAATGGTAATGCACAACTTATGTAAAGCGCTTTGGATAAAAGCGCTATATAAATGCACCCTTTTAGCATTTAATCATGCTTTGCTGGCACATTGCAAAGCCAACATTCACAGGATTAATGTCTGAGTTCTTAATGACAGTGTAGTATTGTTTTGAGTATTTTGTCTTGAGTGTTTGTGTTTAAGAACCTGTGTTGTGCTCTGTGTGGTGGCCAGGACCTCGCTGAGCAGCACCAGAAGACCTTGAACATTTTGAGGAAGCAGCAGACTGTGATCCTGGATGAGGAGCTCATCCAGTGGAAGAGGAGACAGCAGGTGTCTGGTAATGGAGGTCCAGCTGAAGGGGGGCTAGACGTCCTCCAGTCCTGGTGGGTATCATATTTAGTCCAGGTTAATGTATTATTTTCTTACTACTAGTGTTATTTAGACAGTGAATGTCAAGAATGTTTTTCCCAATGGGATACTTTCAGAATTCCCTGCGTTGGCAGGGAAGCAGGTGCCAGTGATGCCGGTGGAAGACAATGGACAATGTTCCCTCAATGGGGTATTTTCAAGAAAAAAATTATAAAAAAGGTCATGCAAAGTGCATTCTCTACCATGAAGAAATACAGTATGCAAACAGCATGCTTTGCTGGCACACTGCAACACTGACTCGGATAGGAAGAAAGTAAACTAAAACCAACAGCCCTCATACCCTGAAGAAGGCCGTGGTGGCAGCTACGCGTGGAGTATCCCAGTTTTTAACTTCTATTATGAACTAGCCACTTCAACAAAGGAGAAGAGTGCCTTGGTTTCTTTTTCCTTAGTTGCAAGCCTTCTACCCAGAATGGACATTTCACTCCTAACTAGCATGTGTCCCACCCTGCTGAATATCCCATCATACCAGAGCCTTACGCTGATTTCACACCAGCAGCTGTGAGCAAATGTTCATAATGTGAACGTTTGCAAAATGCTATCAATTGGAGCATGTCCAAAGTTATGAGTGACACCCTCGTAAAGAGCAGATCAAAGCGAGCAGCTGCACCCGGCTGCAGTGCTCGCAGACAGGGAGGAGAACCGACAAAAAGGTGCTTATCTCTGGCAGATTGTGTATAAAGCATTTCTATGTAGTTGCTCAGCTCAGTCTTGCTTAATTTTGCACCTAGAACTACTAGATTAGAACATTATCATCACACATTCGCAATTACAAAGTTATATTTGTTACAAGTTGCGCAACTAAGAAAATTGGCTTACACACAGTATATGTCACTGCCATCATAGCTAAATATGTCTACAAATAATCATTATCAATCTACATATATTTCCTCTGAAAAATACAAAATGCGTAACCTAAATTACACTCGATCTCTTTTTTCTTTGCCCCCTCCACCCATCAGGTGTGAGAAGCTGGCAGAGCTGGTCTGGCAGAACCGGCAGCAGATCCGTCGCTGTGAACACCTGACCCAGCAGCTGCCCCTGCCAGGCCCCATGGAAGAACTGCTGAGCAAGCTCAACTCGGACATCACAGACATCATCTCTGCCCTCGTTACCAGGTGAGACTATGGTTGTGTGTATGAGAGCGCAACAAGGTTTAATTTGATCAAACAAAATATTTTTGGTTTGAACTTGATAAGATCTCAGATCTTTCATTCTAATAGTGTTTGTTGCAAACAAAACAGGTTCAACAACATGGCTTCCCTGTGAATCTTGAGGTGTTGATGACATGTTGATAACATTAGTCTTGCCAAAATATGAGACAATGATTTGAGATGAAATACAAATAAGAAAAAAGCAGGTGCACTTCCTCTGGATGCCTTTTTAGTTTAGGCAGTGGGTAAATATATAAATATTTATATATATGTATTATATAAGCTATAAATTAAACGCCACAAATGCCACAAAAGTGGAAAAGCCAGTTTTGCATACTTTATTTTGGAGTGGCGCTTTTTCCACTTTGTGGTATTTGATTAGATACAAATATTCACACAAACAAAATATTCTCAATATGTGAAATATCATCAGGGATTTACTACTTTGGTTTACTGGTAGGCTTTGTGAACCAGAAATATGGTGCTCATCGGTCCAGTGGTTTGCAGGATTAGCCATGGACACACTTCTAGACGGCCCACCACCAGGTGCCACAGCATAAATATATTCACATCATCCAATAAAAAATGAAAAAAAAAAAAATATCATTCATGAATTAATTTGTCAACTTATGTTATCTTTTAACCATAATGACAGACCAGATGACAACTGAATTTGTGATATATCCCCGGCTTCCCTGATTGGTCAACCAACCAAACCCCTCGGTTTCATCACCAACCAAACCCCTCGGTTTCATCACTTTGGTGCCGATCGGTCGTATGGTAGTGGGTACAAGGTTCTCTGACAATAGGTACAATGTGTACTCTGGCAACAAGTACAATATTGCATGAACGGGTGGGGCATGCATTCCCAACATGCATCATTCCTGACTTGCATTGGCCCTGAGTAGCCTCATCCCAAATCCTATACCGCTTATATTATGCAAGGACGCGCTGTGATTGGCCAGTAGCTACTTCGGGATGCAACTCGAAAGGCGCTGAGTCGGCTCAATCGAACTTCGCAGTGTTCGGCACGGCGACTTGCTCGATTTAGCCTCCTTGGCGCTGCCTCTCGTGGCTCAAGTTTGCGTGAGACGGCTCGCCTCCATTGCGGTCAAAAACTATACTTTATCGCCCCCAAACAAATTTCTGCAGTTGTGAGGCACTTCTGTGTTGTCCACAGAAGCGGCTTTAGGCTTTAGTTTGTCGCCCTGAGTAGGCCTATAGTAAAAGGAAGCAAGCTATAGAAGCAGCTTCATTGCTTTCAGTTTTATCAACATATCCAATTTTGAAATTCTTTTAGGGATTGTTCACATGTTGTTTACATGTTAAATGTCAGACTTCTTCCATCCTTTAACTCCCTCTAGTACCTTCATCATTGAGAAGCAGCCACCCCAGGTGTTGAAGACGCAGACAAAGTTTGCCGCCACCGTGCGTCTGCTGGTGGGTGGGAAGCTCAACGTGCACATGAACCCACCGCAAGTCAAGGCCGTCATTGTCAGCGAGCAGCAGGCCAAGGCCCTGTTGAAAAACGAAAGCACTCGCAAGTGAGCACCACGCACAAATGCATGAGGTGTAGAGTTCTCAACGGGCCTGAAAATTAAGTCCTGGCCCTAACTGGGCCGGCCAAAGGCTTGACCCTGCCTCTTATTTTTCGTGGAACCCAAGGGTTGTGTCCAGGCAGAATTTGAGAACTCTACCTCTGTGGCAGTGATTGTATTGTTTTATTCCACACAATGGTTTCGTGGCCTCGCTGGCAGGACTGTTTGTAACCGAGTTGTGTCTATCTTTTAGTGAGAGCAGCGGAGAGATTCTGAACAACAACTGTGTGATGGAATATCACCAGGCCACAGGCACCCTCAGTGCACACTTCAGAAGCATGGTAAATAATGATATTGGTACGTTTTAGCAGTGACTAGTGCATGTATTAACTCCCTTATCTATCTATCTAATCAGTAGCCTTTCGAAGAGTGATACAGTGATTGTATAGGTTGTAGGATTCAATGGGATTGTTATTGCGTGTGTGTGTGTGTGTGTGTGTGTGTGTGTGTGTGTGTGTGCACTCAGCAATTGAAACGGATCAAACGCTCAGACCGTCGGGGAGCAGAGTCTGTGACTGAGGAGAAATTCACGGTCCTGTTTGAGTCCCAATTCAGCGTGGGGGGGAACGAACTGGTCTTCCATGTCAAAGTAAGTAATACAGCTCACATTTACCACTCCCATTGCGCACGCATGCACCACTAGAAAATGTCTGTTCCAGAGAAACCTTTTTATGAGAGCTCATTTGCCCATCAGTGTCTTGCTCTAGGGCAAAGGTAGATATGCTAGTTTTGCCTTTTTTTTTTACTGGAATCCTGAATTGGAATCCATTTTTATTTAATATCAAATGCATTTAGTTGTACTTATGTTAAGTTAACTTTGTGAACTTAACAAATAGAAATAAGCTACTAATATAGACTGAAGTGATTAAAGCGGGGCATGTTTAGAATTGTAACGGCTCTGTCACGGTGGCACAGTCTGTAGTGCTGTCGCCTCACAGCTAGAAGGTCCTGGGTTCGATTCCTGCTGGGGGCGTGTTACCTCCTCATCAGTGCCCATACCCGAGGCGGGGTTGACGAAAGGGCCTTTCTGTGTGGAGTTTGCATGTTCTCCCCGTGTCCATTTTTTAAAATTAATCCTGGTCTCTAAACTACCTCCCCTGGCCTGATGGAGGGGAAAGGAACTGGTCGGAATAACGTGTTCCTTCCATGCGCTACGTCTGGCCGGGGAAACTCTCCCCTGTCAGGTGAAAAGAAGCAGCTTGGACTACTCATGTATAGAAGGAAGCATGAGGTCAGTCCGCTGCCCCCCCAGGTTGGCAGAGGAAGTGTAGCGCCCAGGATTACATTAGATAATTGTCACTGGGTGAAAAAATGAGTTACAAAATCGTGGGATAAAAAGTTATAAAAAAAATAATAATAATTGTAACAGCTGAAATCAATAATATATCAGTATTCCGATATTAATCTTGTCATTAAGTGAAGGTGGGGGTCGCAAGTGGCCGCCAGTTGCCCATGTATGCTGTAGGGCACTTTGGCTAAGTAACCTGTGAGCTTGTTTTTTGTGTCTCTTTTAACCATGCCACCTATGCCGTCTCATTAAATCATTACATTTTATTCCAAAATGATTAATTACAAACGTTGCAACTTGCAAGGATTTTGGCTGTATAATTGCTGTATACTATTAAAGCGTTCTGAGTAATAAACTAGCTCAGGACCTTTGCATACAAAGACCTTTATACACAATTTTGAAATGTTTTGAGGACTGAGTCAAATATTTGTGTAAGAAATGTCACATGCTCTTGTAGTTGTGTCACTGTAGCTTTACACAATCTTTAACTATGTTAAACACTAATTTACCCACAATCAGTTAAATATTTTTAATTATTCCAGTACATTCTTTGCCACTTAACTCATTAACTTACCGGTACATTTGTATCTCTTCTTTTTGTTTAACCACAAGACATTATCGCTGCCTGTGGTGGTGATAGTTCATGGTAGTCAAGACAACAATGCCACTGCAACGGTCTTGTGGGACAATGCTTTTGCAGAACCGGTGAGTCATTGATGCCTGGAAAGGCACTTTGCATGAAGCATTTTCATATGACTCATCTCATCATGTCAGACAATGACATTCAAAATTGGATTTTGTATACTACAGTATATGAGATCTTGCATAAGCATGGCTTGGTTTTGAAACACTTTGCTAAAGTCATACCGTTTACGACTTTTTGTGTGGTAGTTTGGTCATGTCACACCAAATACGTTTTAATATAAATCCCAGAGTTTAATTCCAGTTAGCAAATGTCTGACGAGCTGGCCTGGGCCATGGCTCAGCGATCCAGGCACCCTGGCTGGTGGCCCCAATACGTAATGAAAATAAAAATGCTCCCCTAATCTGGGTTATTGAAAATTCAACCTGAAAAACTCAGTACATTATTTCCATGCCCTGGAAAATATATTGAAATAATAGTTTAGGAAATCAGGCTACAACAACAAAGATTATTCATCATCATTTTTCGACCGCGGTCGAGATCATGGATTTCACAATGCCACGCATTGTGAAATAAAGATTATTAATCTGAAACCAAAGGTAGAAAAATAGCCTTGTAATTTGACTGCACACTTTAACCACTGCAGATGTTGCTCAACCTCTTTTGTGGTTCTCAGTGGCACCTCTGGAAGATGTTTTTTCTTTTGGAAATTAAGTTATGCATCCAGTCTGTCCCTCTCAGGGCAGGGTGCCATTCATGGTACCAGACAAAGTACTGTGGCCCCAGCTGTGCGAGGCCCTCGATATGAAGTACAAGGCAGAGATGCACAGTGCCCGTGGCCTGTCAGAGGACAACCTGATCTTCCTGGCTCAGAAGGCCTTCAACAGCACCAGCAACAACAATGAAGACTACAACACCATGACCATGTCCTGGGCACAGTTCAACAGGGTGAGAGCAAATTAAGGAATATCAACCAAACGTCATGCCAAGGTCGTTTGTGTCATCTAAAATGGTGTATTAGTGGTTATAATATCATTATAATACGTAATCAGGCACATATAAATTGAACCTTTATAAAATTACTTTATATGGGTGTCTTTTTTTTCTTTCTTTTTTTGTAAACCTTTGATGTGACAATAAATCAGATTCTGATGCTGAAAATGTTACTCAACAAGATTAGAAAGATAAGAATTAAAGCCTGTGCTGTGCCTGTGCTTAAAGCCTGTCTTGTTTTATTGCCCCCATCTTTCATAAGCTAGACTGGGCAAGATCTTAATTGACTGCCTGTGCCCAAGTGGCCCAATAAGCACTACGCTTCCGTCTCAGCTTAGTCAGAAATGCCAAACAGACTTTAAAGCTGAATTTTTGCGTGTGCTTGTTTGTGCAGGAAAGTTTGCCTGGACGCAGCTTCACTTTCTGGCAGTGGTTTGATGGAGTGGTGGAGTTGATGAAGAAACATCTCAAACCACACTGGAATGATGGGTAATGAGTGCAAAACACAAGAAGTCATACTTCTGATTATTTGAACTAACTATATATTAAATAACATTACCTTTTCATATTTAAGGACAAGCTACAGTATAGTATTGTGTGTGCAAATGTATGTATTTGAATGGCAGTAGCTCAGGAGGCATCCAGCGCCGGTCGGGGAACAATAAATAAATAGACCAGGCATCCCCCAATAGTGCAGGGGACCCCGGCGCCTATGACTGACTTCCCCTGGGTTATTAAAGTGTCCTTGAGCAAGTCCCTTAACCCCCAATGAGCAAGTTGGGGGGCCTTGTATAGTTTCCTTCGCTATCGGTGGCTGAATGTTACACCGGGGCTCCACCGGGCGCGTCAGCGTCGCGTCACCGTCAGGGAATGTTCCCTTTTTAATCAATGAAGGGTGGCTCCACTGCCCGCGTTGCGTGACATTAAAATTGCCCCGGTTCGTTTTTTGACGCACGCACGCGTGACGCGCCCGGTGGAGCCCCGGCGTAATGCACATTGTAAAGTGCTAAGCACTTTACAAATACATCATACAGTAAATGTGTATAGGTGCAGTATATGTATATTATGTATTTTTTGGGGGCTGGGGGGCTTTTTGCCTTTATTGATGGTAGAAAGTGGAGACAGACCATAAACGAGGGGAGAGAGACGTGACATACAGCAAAGTTTGTCAGGAACGGGATTCGAACCCGCAATGCGCTGTCATCCTGCATTAGGAGCCTAGGTGCCTGGACCAATTATGTATTCTTATTTGTAGCCCTATTTAGCATGCCAAATGGAGTTTTGACTTTTAAGTGCTTAATCCTGGCAGTGTTATGGCTATAAACTACATTGGAGGGAAACTGTGCACAATTAAAATGTGGTGGTGTGTGTGTGTTTGTTTGTTGTTTTCAGGGCCATCCTGGGCTTTGTAAACAAGCAGCAGGCCCAGGACATGCTAATGTCCAAACCCAATGGCACCTTCCTACTCCGTTTCAGTGATTCTGAGATCGGTGGCATTACCATCGCCTGGGTTGCTGAGAACCCCAACAAAGCAGGTAACCCAGTGCAGGAATTGACATTTTGTCACTGCCCATAATAGGGATGCTAGGTTGAAAGTGTATCTGGGTTTTTTTTTTTTTTAAATTATAATATTTATTTTATTTGGAAAAAGCAGTACAATAACAGCATTTCTATGCATACATGGGACACAAGTGCAGTTCCCAGGATTTTTTTTTTCACCCCTCTTCCCTCCCCCCTCCAAGTGACTCCATCTCCAGTGTCTCTGTAACATCCTTGCTTTCTTCAGGACCACATATGGCATCAAGTCAACACTTAACAGGGGCAAAGGGCAATATCGCTTCAGAGTGTACATTTCAGAAGGAGAAAAAGAAGAAAGAGTGGGCAGACAAAAAAACAAAAACAAAGACAAAAAAACAATGTATCTGGGTTTTATAAATATTTATCCAGTGAAAATGATTTAAACAAGAGCTTGTAACTAAACTGCATTAAATGCATTTGAGAGTGAGTTTATTATTATTTTATTTTTTTCCTGAAAACTAACGGTTTTGGACATGCAAGATTGTGTGCAGTGAACCTGCTAGGAGGACCAGACATTTAGCTGAACTGTAAACCATCATGTAACCCAGTTCTCTGTGTTATTATAGTACCACACCACCCCCTTCTGGCAGTAAGGAGAACTTAAATGTACATTTGGGTGCTCAAGAGTTCCATTATTATCTTGCTTTAATTTTGAATCCTCACCCCCCCCTCCTCACCCCCCCCCCCCCCCCCCCATCAACATATATTGCACAATACAATTTGCATCTGTAGGACCACACAGGCATGTCATTGTCTAATATTCACTGTTTTGGTCATAAATTGTACGATGTTTTCCTTCTGCTTGTTTTAATTTACGTTATTGAAACTAACTGAATAATTGTATTGAAAGCGATCATTGTTGTCTGCTGCTAGGTGAGAGGCTGGTCTGGAACCTGTTGCCATACACGACCAAAGACTTTTCCATCCGCTCCCTAGCCGACCGCATCAGTGACCTCAACCACCTGATCTTCCTTTACCCAGACCGGCCCAAGGATGAGGTGTTCTCCAAGTATTACACCCCACCACTCTGTATGTTGCTCTCTACCCAACTCCAAATTTATGGATGATTGATATATTTCTCCTATATTATAAACCCACATTTATAATATACAAATGCTACTGCAGTGCACTGCACACAGACTCTACAAATTATACAAATGCTACTGCAGTGCACTGCACACAGACTCTACAAATTACATTGTAGTGTTTTAACACAGTTTTCGACGGCTCAACTGTGTAGCACTTTCATTTAAAGTTAGAAAACCACCAAAAGTATAGCTATGTAGTTTGTACCTGATTGCAGAAATATGCCAATCTGTCCTGTCCAAATGCCAGTAATGCAAAAAAAATGATGTTTTGTATGTATTTATATTTTTGTTTTTTCTCACAGCAAAAGCAGTGGACGGCTATGTAAAACCACAGATCAAGCAAGTTGTGCCAGAGTAAGTTATTTTTATATCAGCCCTATAGCATATAACTAAACAAACACACAACCAAAACCATTTTGACAGTCAGGCATGTACAGTAAAGACTACATATGACAGGATGGAATGGTATTTGAATCCCATGTTGTAACTGTATATCCAAGCTTCACCTACACCCAAAAGAGATGGATTGCAGTTATCCAGCCATGTCCTGAATATTCAATATATTATTGCATTGTTATTTTAGGAAAATACCTTTTGGAGTGTAAACCCAACATTTGTTAGACTAGAGGAAGTATTGAATGAGAAGTTGAATATAGATGCTAACGTCATGCTTTTTCATTTTGGAAAATATGTCCACATTTAACTGAAGCGGTACCCTTTCCATACAAATTAAATTAATGTGTTTACATTCTTTGGGAATTGGATGGCAGCGTAAATCTGTTAACTTCCATTTTCACATATAGTTGATACTTGTCTGTCTCGGTACAAAATGGTTGTCATTATTCAGTACATTTTTGTGTCAAGGGCCCCCAAATGAATATGTTTTTGGCCACAGACCACCATCTGAAAATGTTTGTGCCACCCATTGTGGGACACCCATACAAGACTTGTCTCATTAGGTTTTTGTGTTCCATAGATTCACCAACCCTGAGCCTGCTGGGAACCTGACATACATGGACCAGGCTGCCTCTCCCTCTGTGGGCCACCCCAACAACTTTACCCAGATTTACCCCCCCATGTCAGTACATGCACCGTTTTATTCACTCATTTGTCCCATGAATATGTCAAATGTCAGTTTCATTTTCAAATTTTCATTTCTTTGCCTATTGGCTAATTATGGCTCCACCACTTATTTCAAAACGTTGGAAGTGGAACACCAAAACAGTGAGGCCATACTGAAGTGAAAGGTGTTAAATATTGGTAAATGGAAAATGTCTTTGCAGTGTTTATATTGTATTATTTATTTATAATAATAATAATTATTATTTATTTGTATTGTTATTGTTTTTCTTTTTTTCCCTTGTGTCCATGGACACTACAGCAAAAGAGGAAAACAAACATGAAAAAGAAAAGACAAATAACATACAGTACATACAAACCGAACTTAATTTGACCTCTAAAGCTATGTAATTCTCTCCATAATAAATATAGTTTTTAATTCACATTTGAATATTGCCAACTGTACAGTGAGGTACGACTTAACAAACAGCAAATATTAAATCTCAACAGCTTTTCCATTTTAATATGGCCAGTAGAACGTCTACTCGAGTATGTGAAAATGCAAATCATAGCAGCCAGATGAGGGAGTGCCGTCACAGAGCACGCCATCTGAGTGGTCATCTCAGTGGTTCTCAGACATTTTCATGTCAAGGACCCCCATAAATTGATTGACCCCCATCTGAAAATATTTTGTGCCAGGGATCCCCATAAAAGAAGATTTGTGGTGTTAGATGTGTGGTCTTTGTGTCCAGGTAGTTCAGTTTGTAGAGCACACGCTCTACCAGACAGTGGCCTTGTGGTTAGAGTGTCCGCCCTGAAACTGGGAGGTTGGGGTTCGATCCCCGGCCGGGTCATACCAAAGACTGTAGAAATGGGACCCAATTCCTCCCTGCATCAAAGGGTTGGATTGGGGGGTCAAATCTACTAATCAAATGATTCCCGAGCACGGCACGGCTGCAGGCTCCTTGGCTGCGGCTCACTGCTCCAAGAGATGGGTCAAATGCGGAGAACAAATTTCACTGCGGTAACGTGTGTGACAAATCGTATGACTTTGACTTTGACGCCTTTGGGCCACATGTTCCTGGGTTCGATCCTGGGCACAGTCAACTCAGTGCATGAGTTGCGTACTAGCACGGCTTGGGTAACTTAAATTGTGTTCCAAGTACTGGGAGAAGATGCACTAGTATGTGTTGCACTAATGCACTACACCTCAGCAATCCATCTCCCAGGGGTATAGTGCATTGAAAAGGGAATAGACATCCTTGTTGTCCGATACCAACAATCAGCCATTCTGACCAACTTACTAACTTATTGTGTTGTTAAAATGTTAAATTTTCTGGTGAAAGTAGATGGTAACTAACAGCTGATGCTCTTAAAGAGACAGACAGACAGGCAGACTGGCTGCTCTGCAAGTACAAAGGCAGTGACGGTCACATTATTATTGTCATCAATATCGGTGAAAATATTTTTTAGACCAATTCGATAACGACCCACCCAGCAAATAGTAGGACAGCATAGCTGGTGAAAATGATGTTTGCAAAATGTGTTTGTTGCATGTGTATCAAGCCAGTAATTCTATTGGTTTGTGCTCTCCTGTCAGGAGTGACACCATGTTGGATGCAGATGGTGATTTTGATCTGGATGACACAATGGACGTGGCACGCCATGTGGAGGAGCTCTTACGACGGCCCATGGCCAACCAGTGGAGCGGTCAGCAGTCATGAACCTTAACCCCTCACCACAACCCACAACACAACAGTAACTCAATGCACTCAGGACCGCAATGGTAACAGGAAATTACCAGATTCTTTTTTTGTCTGTCAGAAAATGTTTGTAGCAGTCAACTGGATTGGTTGAACAAAACATAACATGCAACTTTGGTAGACTCTACCAGGTAGAGTATACCAACTTTTAACAGTCAGTCAGAAGGGAAGAACATTTGGCTGTTCCAGTAAGACAAGTCATCAGTTTGCGCAGGGAAACATCTGCTCAACAACTAAAAGCTATACTTAACTGACCAGTGTCCCCCAGGGGTCTAGACTAGGTCTGCTCCTTTTCCCCTATGCTCCAAATCTCTTTGCCGAAAATAGCCCATTTGCTAAATCTCAAGCTTGTAGATGAGAATATGGATGGTAGGGTTCAAGTGTTTAATCCATTCAAAAAAATAAAATAAAAAGCTCATCTACAATTCAACATGTTGCATTGCGACGGGTTGTAAGCTTGTAGATTTTGTTTTGTTTTTGAAAAAAGAATTCGAACACAATTTTCGCACCAAATGACATGCCCAAAGTAGGAAAGCCTGAAATAAACATTAAAAAAAGAAGATATATATAAAAACAAAAGGCCATGTTTTTTCATTAACCTTTTAATTTTATTTTGTTAATTTTTTTTAATGTTTATTTTAGTTGAAAGTGAAATATCCCTTTAACTGTGCACATCACAGGACATGTATTAGCTACTATATACATGCATTCTTCAATTTTCCTCTCTATATATTTAAAACTGAACTATTGACTGACTGTACTAGCTTGTCTGGGTCTCCATACACAGCAATTATGAGTCGAAATGTAGCCCTAATGGAATGTAATGGATCCAGTATTTTAATTTGTAAAAGTACTGAAAATGCTATTGGGATTTTGTTACTGTGATATTTTTTAATGTCTTAGTGAAATGTATACATATTGCCAATATTAAGGCCATAGTCTTGATACTAATGCTGTCTGAAACCAGCATTAATGTACTTGGAATAGTTTGCCTTACGGTGCTTTGTGTTGGTCTACTCTGGGGTGAGATTTTGGCAACATAACAGTGTAGTACTGTATATATTTTCACACTTTGTCCAACATTCTTTTACAGAATGAGAGTGTATGGTTTTGTCCCTTTGTTGGGGAGAGGGAGGGATTGACAGTAATCATGAAGCATCCTTGCACTTTTTATGTTGTCAAAATGGAACCGTAAATGTGAAAACTCTACAGCCTGTCCTCGCCTTACAAACTAGGCTTACTCTATCTGAATATGCCTGAAAATGCTTATACCTCATATCAGCTTTTCTAATACTTCTTTCAAGATTAGCAATATTTACTTTTACCTAGCCTGACAGTACTGTAGGTCACAGATGTGTGCTTATTGTTTGATTAGGAGTAACTGGTGAACTGCTATTACAGTTTACTACTACCACACACACTAGGGCTGGGGCAGTATGGATGTTTTGTTATTGTGGGAATTAATCACTGTTTACCGACGGTATGGTGGTATCTCCCAAAAAAGTTGTTTTGAATGGGGAAATTAAAACATAATAATAATCACGGTTATTGCACCCAGCCCTAACACACTAGCCTGGCTAATAAGCCAGACACGAATCCGACAGTGATATGAGTCTTGCTTATTAGCCAGGCTACTAACGCACACAATCATCATTGTGCCTTATGAGAGCAAGGATTGTCAAAGGGCAGTGACATTTTCCATTGTACCGCACTACTCAGCTGAACAATGCCTATTACCTTTAGCAATGACAATTATGATTTTCATAGTGATTCAGTTTCTTCAGTCACTCTGTGTAATGGATAACTATGATACTGGCAATCTCAGGAAAACATTGTGAAATAAAAGGTATCCATAGTTAATTTAGGATTAGACCAAATAAAACGATACAACAGTGGGATTAAATTGTACATAATACTTTTAAAATGTGCAACTTCAGTTCTCACAGTATTTTGCTTTCTGCGTTGTGTTGAAGAGCTTGTCAATGCATGCTGCAGCAAATGTTTCATGTATAACTGGCAAAAGTGAACAAGTTATTTTGCTTGAACCAGCATTTATTTGATATTGTTTGTTGATTTGGCAATATTATGCTCATAGTGTTTGAATCAAGTCAGTACTTAAATACTGTACAAAGTGTATTTTATCTGTAATTCAACTAGCTTAATATGATGTAAGCACACGGTGCAAACTGTCCTTGTTGGAAAGTAATCATGTTTACTTGCATTTTATGATGGGAATGTTGAAAAGGGAATTAAAGTTTTTTTTAATAAATCTGACTGAAAAAATACATTGTTTTATTACTGTCAAGTATTCCACAATATGTAATGTTATGGCTGGGACAACTGCATGAACTTTGCTTTTGAATAAGACATGAAATGCAGTGTTTGTTTATGTATTCATGATAGGCGTACTTGCTTGAATGTGTTAAGATTCAGAAGTAGCCTAATATTGGGGGGGGGGGGGGGGGGACAATGGCAACGTTTTTTTTTTTATTTCTTTATTTTTGTTACATCCCTTAGCTTGTCTTTGCAACAATCTCCCTTTCATGAGACATTTTCACAGTGGACGGACATGGACTACTCTGACACAACTGAAGAAACAAACTGCCAGTTCCATTCCAAGAGCTTCCTTGATGACTTGAGTCTACACTGGAGAAACCGAGTGAAATCTTTTCATCAGGTAGGAATCACATTTGACAAATTTGAAAAAGATTGAAGACATTTTGAAAATGTCAGCCAATATGCCCAATACACCTGGTTAAATTGGCACGAAAAGTAGTGTTTTGTAATAGTTTATTTAAATAACAATTCCACTAAGTGGCTGTGAAGCATACTTGGTTACGTGCCAGTATCACACACACATGGCAGATCTACAAACTCACAATGCATCATTCATAATTGGACATGGATTCCATTGGAAAATGCTCTGGCACAACATTTCATCTATGGCTCTGCATGTGACAATGTAGAGCTGGCTTGAAACTGAAGCTGCTACCACATTCTTGGCACTGGTATGGTTTTTCACGTGTATGTTTCCTCATATGTACTACAAGATTGCCCTTCTGGGCAAATGTTTTTTGACATTCTTGGCACTGATACGGCCTCTCTCCTGTATGTGTCCTTGTATGAGTAACGAGGTCAGACTTCTGACAGAAGTTCCGTCCACAAAACTGGCACCGATATGGTTTGTCCCCTGTGTGGATTTTTATATGTCTGATTAACGTCTTTGTCAAGGAAAAGCATTTGCTGCAGTGAGGACACTTGTAGGGTTTCTGTGCATTGCAGACTTCAAAAGTCCGGCTTCTACTTGGCAAGCTTCCTTTCATGTGGAGATGCTTCAAGTTGGAAAACAGTTCTCTACTACTCTCTCCAATCTCTTCCTCACCATCACCTCGTTGACCTGGAGTCACAGAAGAGTCTGGGTTCATTGGAACAATACTTTGATTATTGGTGGTGGTAGGATCTGATACAATGCATTGATTATCAGGGGTGGAATCTGATCCAATGCATTGATTATCAGGGGTGGAATCTGATACAATGCATTGATTATCAGTTGTGGGATCTGATACGACACCGAAGCCAATAGGTTCGGTTTTGATTTGATCAGCTGGTTCAATTTTGATTTGATTGGCTGTAAGGACAGTTGAGATGTCTTTATCTATATCGCCATCTGTTTGGAGTTGGTAAAGGCATAAGGGCTGTAGTGATTCTTGGTTGAATTCACTTTGGGCGTAGGGAGGAACAGTTAGTGGACATGTCTGGAAATCACTTTCAAGGTCTTCAGAGATTTTCTCACCACCACTGGGCGCTGGTTCTTGTAAAGGTTTTTCCATGGGATGGTCAAGTTCAGCTTTTTCAGATAACCACCGGTCATTATCTCTGCACTGGCGTGATATCTCCCCAGTGTGTTTTCTCATGTGAATAGCCAGATTCCCCTTTTGTGCAAAGCACTTGTGACAGTTTTGGCACTTGTATGGTTTCTCACTCATGTGAATCCTGGTATGAACAATGAGGTCAGACTGGTGACAGAAATATCTGTCACAGAACTGGCACTGGTAAGATGATGATTCAGTATCTGTCAATATCTCTTTATCACTCTTGCAGTTTTCACTCAGGAATGTGTCTGGATTTCTTGCACACAGGGTTTGATGGTCATCATTTTGCTCTGGTCCAGCACTTTGGGGCTGTTGATGCTGCAGACTGGGGTTCCATTTAGCAGCAGGCTGCTGGTGCTCAAATGGGTCCTTCACTTCTGTGACAGTGAACACTAAAGGAAAGGAGAAGCCAAAATATTACAGTCCGGTTTGCAATGCTTGTGTGGAAGAGATTCTGATTTAAAAATTAAATGTTTGCTGGCAGGGATAGTTGAGGTTTTGAAGAAACTGTTCTACTGATTAGGAACTACTTACGTTATGATTTTCTTTTAAGATACTGGTGGCCACTGGCCAATGCTAATGCTGTTTGCAGCTGCATGTGATCCAGCCTTTTTTTTAATGTTTTGACGTTGTTTACTCTATACAAATCACACTTGTCACGTCGTGAAGTGAGGGGCGCCCACTGTGGCTGCCACCTGACGACACTGCAAAAAATAGACCACATTGGTCTTAAGTCGTTAAAGTAATGTATGTAATTGCACTAACTGCAAAACATGCTAATGACTTGTGTCTCTAAGCAAAACTGTGGTGACATTCATTTCTAGACTGAATAAAAAGATAGTTTGTAAAAAATATATTGTAAAGGGTGCGGCCAGTTGATTCACAAACCTGTTCTTGGAAACGCTTCTGCATCGAACCGTCTATGGTGACTGTCCGCTACCCATTTAGAATGGGAAACCACCTCCACATGTTCCACAATAGTTCTCTCAATGATCCTAAAGATTTCCTCTGCAGCCACTAACAAACGTTCAGTGACCAGTGTTCTCAGCAGCTCCATGTTTGACATGGTTAAGCTGATGTCCACAGTTTGAGTCCAGTGTGGCCTGGCAGTGGCAATGGATGCAATTATTTCAAATTAGATAAGAGATCTTATCGGCCATGTGTCCAGACCACGCTGACAGGTTCTGAGCTCCACTTCAACCTGTTGGGTCCTCTTTCGTCCCAGTCGGTAAGGATCCTCAAGACAGTCACAGTGTAGACTAGGTATAGTGGATTGTCGTCTCTGAAGAGTAAATTGGGGGCCTGCAAGACAATTTAAACATAACAGTGTGTTGTGTTATTCTAGATAGGCCTTTATTGATCCTGTGGGGGGGAAATCGGTCGCCAAGAGGCAGCACAGCAGTTAGAAGATTTAAGAAAAGTAGACCTACTGTCTATCGGGAAGAAATAACATTACAGAAACACCTTCAATAATGTACATAGTATACATCTAAATGAATACAACTAGCTGGCACTATGCAGTCTGAGATGTAGTGGAGTAGAAGTAAAATGACTGCAAATAGGAAATACTCCAGTACACTGGGCATAGAAAAGATACCAAAACATATTACTTAATTTTCCACCTCTGGCAAGAATAATGTGCTGCTTAGCATTCCACGGGAGAGATACTGTTGACAACCAGACAGTATGTCTAAAATGGAACAGTAGGAAATAGGAATAACATCGCCTCAATAAAAGAAGTTCCAGGTGGCAGCATACGCTTAAAGGGAAACTTCACCCTTTTTGCCAAAAAATATATGTTAATGACATTTAGAAGATTTAGAACACTTTCCTGGGGTCTTTATGTGTGTAATATGTGGTTTTAGATATTTTAGATGTTAGCAGTGAGCCCAGTGTCTCATAGACGAGACACTGGGCTCACTTACTGGACTACATCAAGGACTGTCTAAAGAGGACGAGACGCGAAGACCGTACGGACGACGCCATGTTGCTCCATGGAAGGAAAGAAACATGCGCAGTTGACCAGGAAGTTGTACATGCACAAATTTGGGCATGTACAACTTCAGGCATATAAAAAAAGACATATCACAGGTTGTTTTCTAATCACTTGCAGACAGGAAACGGTGGAGAGTCTCGCGATACTTGTTGTAGTTCGGTGGTCACCTCACCACCTAAAATCCAGACTATGAATAACGCTTTATTCATAGTCTGATTTATCGGTGGTGAGGTGACCACCGCAACTACAACATGACGTCACGGAGCCGCGGTGAAGAGCAAACCACCGCTCTCCCCAGCCCTTCTCTCTGTTTTTACTCACCACCGCTCCACGTTATTACAGCTCCGGTGGTCACCTCACCACTGGAGCGGTGGTGTCACCTCACCACCGAAAATCCAGACTATGAATAGGCCTTAAAACAGCCCTCCCCCTATCCACAAGGAGGAGCCCAGTGTTGATGACATCAGAGACACTGGGCTCACTGCTAAAATCTAAAATATCTAAAACTACATATTACACACAAAGACATCCAGGAAAGTGTTCTAAATATTCTAAACGTCATTAACATATTTGCAAAACGGGTGAAGTGTCCCTTTAAACAGTTATCAAATGGGTTTATCAGTTCGGTTTCATGTTGAAGCCTAGTATAAAAAAAGAGACAAAATGAATTAAATCTATATCGACGGTGTCGCGCATCATAAACATAACAGCAGAGCTTGTACATCTGCCCCGGAGTCAGCGGAGTGACATGATCTGCAGGCTTGACTGAGTATGAGTACTTACTCACCGTGATAATGATGATGGTGATACTCCCCTCGACGGCTCGAACCCTCCACTTCGCGATCGTATAGTTGATCAGGTTGCTACAGAGATGCTAACATTCGTGAGCCTTTTAATGGTTTGATAACCATACGCTACTAAAGATGCCACCGGACAGCCACGGCAGGAGATGTGATAAAACCAGGTTAATTGGAGTGTGCGACTTTTGTAGTCCGGAAGCATACGTCTGAAAACCAAATCGACGACTGTAAATCGATAGCGTCCATGGTCCAAAGCATCAAAGGGTTTTTTGATTGACGTATTGGTCTTGATCACGTACAGCTCCGTGATGCAGTTTTTACCTCGTCGCTTGGATCAGCAACATAGAGAGCTGATAATCAGCACCCGTCCCTTACATATAACTATGATCGGCACGGACAAGTCGACATCTTATTGGGTTCTTCTGTTTGTTGTTGTTTTACAAAGCCTGGTGACGCGAGGTTAGTATTACGGCGGTTCAGGTTGGCTTTCAACATCATG
Organism: Electrona antarctica; assembly: GCF_951216825.1. NCBI lineage: Eukaryota > Metazoa > Chordata > Actinopteri > Myctophiformes > Myctophidae > Electrona > Electrona antarctica. The sequence continues at coordinate 20,081,953 of NC_136805.1, forward strand.
GTAGAATACCGCCCCCTTCTGCTCCGGAGCGTGGATCTGGATCCAGAATTAAAGCAGTCTGTCGCTCACCACAAATGATCACCAAGAGTTTTGGTTTGGTTTTCAATTTCAAATCAATTAATATATTAAGAATAGAGTCTACCTTATCTGCTACAAGAAGACCATGGCATTTTAATATAATGTTAAAGGAATAAAGGCTAAAGCAGTGTTTCTCAAATTGGGGTAGCCTACAACGAAATTAGTTATGGCATCAAAATAGTCCACTTTTAACCTACGGTATACATACTGTACATCAGCTAGGCCTACTTGGAAATCTTGAACATTGGAATACTTTAGAATATTTCTGAAACACAAATCTTGTATGGGGATCACATTCCCTAGCACAAAATCTTTTCAGATGGAGGTCAAATTGGCTACATATTATATTCATTCGGGGGTCTTTGGCATGGAAAGGATTGATAATCGCAATCACTGCGTTTAATCTGGAACAGATCATTGATCATTATTTCAGGGTCTTTATCTTGGGATCCAGTTCCCTGGGGTTACTACTGGGGTTGATACGTGCAACTATAGCAAAAGCAGATAAACACAACATTGCCCTTCCCACACACTCCCTTTATATCACACTCGTGACCACATCATTGGACCAAATCCAATGGACTTGTTGACAGTTTTATCGACGGTGATTTACTCAAACACAAGAACACAACGCACAGCTGTTCTGCTCTGTATGGCTAGAGAGTTCAACATAACCTTGACACAGGTCTCTTCTATACACATGCATAGTGCATTATATTAAGAATTAACTTCCGGACATATCCATAAATTCAGGTACAGTATATAAAGACCCTATCCACCTACTTCACTCATCATTCCAGCTGCTACCATCACAGGGAGGATACATAGGATTAAAAGAAAAAAAGATGGTACAAGAATTAATTTGTGCATATATTTCCTAAAGAAACACCCCATTAGCTGTGTTTAATCATCCGTTTTAACATGAATTTATGCATCTTCAGCTCCAACCACATTCTTGTTTCATGTTTGGTTACTTCTCCTTTCCTCTTTTAATATTTAAACCGATTACAATGATTGTGTATATTTGATATACTGTGCTCAGAGTGCTGTATATCATATGAGAAAGTTCCTGTTGCATCCCAACATGTTGCGATGCAACGTGTTGTGACTCTGAGCTTGTGGCTTGGTTATTAAATGTCTGGGAGACATCAAATTTCTCTTTTGGATCTAAAGCTAAAAAGTTTGGGAAGCACCGATAAAGCTGGACATGTCAAATCATGTAAAACATGTATGGTTAAATGTTCCATTAATTATAATTTTTTGATTATTTATATGTGAGCAGTGTTCTACACTAGATGGCGCCATTTACCCATCATATTTGCTCAAAGGTAAGACACAACATTTTACACACCTTATCTCACATACTTTGCAATGTTCAAATCAACTGTTGTTTATTTTGTCAAAACTTTGATATTTGTCAAAAATACATCACTGAGTTCAGATGCAGGCTAGAATTCATCTCTATGCAATTAATGTACAAAGCGGTGTGCAGAATTGTACAGAAAAATCTTTATTGTTAATGTTTGATTGATTGATTGAAAATTTTATTAACAGTTTGCAGAATTACAGTACATTTCAAGCACAAACTCAATACAAAGGCTGTTAACTGTGAGTGGACGACCCAATTAAGCATTACACTTGTTTACAACAGGGTCCACCATGTTCAATTCATCAAAACATTTAGAGACGTACAAATAGACACTTCTATATAGACAAAGAACAGAACAGGAATTCATCATAACTCTGTTATGTAACTCTGGAAAGTACACAAATGTACTTTTGTACACTCTCAGAGTTAAATGAACAGTCAGAGTTTTACAGTGTACTATTAATTTGTGCAGTGTACTATTTGTGATGAATCTAAGTGCTTTGTAATGTAGGGAACATTGGGCCACTGTGGCCTGCCTGGC
>NC_136805.1:20086440-20088940 GCF_951216825.1 Electrona antarctica
GTTCCGTTTTGTACACTCTTGGAGTTAAATGAATACTAAAGATTGTACAGGGTATAGTCAACTAATACAGTATCCTTGTTACAAGACCTCAGGGCCTCTTGCATGTCTCCCCCATTCATATCGTCTCCCTGTTCTGTCTACTCGTGTTCACTATTGTGTGTGCGTGAGTGTGCGTGAGTGTGCGTGCAGCGCTCGCATCAGAGAGCTTATCCAGCTGAGTCTGGGAGTAGCTCTTACAAAAAGGACCCAAAGAGTAAAGAAAGACGACAAGAGTGGAGTTTGGAGTTTGGAGTTCTATATTTATTATTTAAGAAGTGTGGTCCTAGGACAACCTGGTCCTCGCACACAAAAGAGACTTGTTTATTAAAATAGTTGATGTACAAGTTAAGCTCACAACTCATCAGGTTGCAACACATTGTGAATTCATGTGAGCTTGTAGATAAGCTATTTTTCTTGTGCAATACCATCACATGGATATGGATATGGATATGGATAGGGACATATATATATATATATGTCCCTATCATGTATTTTTGTCATGCATGCCTTGTGATTAGAGTGTCCACTATGAGATTGGGATGAATTGGTGGTTCAGTCCCCAGCCGAGACTAGAAATGGTACCCAATGCTTACCTGCATCAAGGGTTGGATTGGGGGTAGGTCCTTGCAATATACTAGTGTCATACAGGCCTATATACATCAAAATTAGGAAACAGGTGATAGGCTCCTGACCTATGGGCCACCACTCTACAACATACGACGAATTAGACCGTTCCTCACCCAGGAGTCAGCCCAGCTCCTAATCCAGACAACAGTCTTGTCAAAACTTGACTATTGTAACTCCCTCCTTACTGGCCTACCGGCATGTGCACTTAAGCCCCTCCAACTGATCCAAAATGCCGCAGCCCGCTTGGTCTTCAACCAGCCAAAATTCTCACACGTCACCCCCCTTCTCCGCTCCCTCCATTGGCTCCCGGTCGCTGCCCGCACAGAATACAAAACTCTGATGCTGGCATTCAAAGCAACCAAAGGCATGGCCCCCCCATATCTCACAAGTATGATCGTACCCTACAAACCCTCCCGCGCACTCAGATCAGCCAACGCAGGGAAGCTGGAGGTACCTTCACTAAAAACGCCGGGACAACGCTCCACACGTCCCAAACTCTTCTCCCTTCTGGCTCCAAAACTATGGAATGCACTTCCCATCACAGTCAGAACTGCAGCCTCACTCCCAATCTTCCGCCGTAGTCTGAAAACCCACCTCTTCAGACTCCACCATGGCCCGTAGCACTTGCCCTAGCCTAGCCCCTTAGATAGCACATTATGTAGACTTAGATAGTATTTTAAACAGACTTATAGCTTGTTACGTAGACAGCTCTAGAATTGCACTTCATGTAGTCATAGCACTTTATAGTACACATGTATAATATATTATATAGTATAGTATGTATAGTTTACATAGATACTCCACTGTTACGTTCTTAGTCTACGCATGATTCATGATAACTACTTTGTATATATGTGATGTATGCCATGCTTTTGTTATTGCTTAATGTAAGTCGCTCTGGATTAAGAGCGTCTGCTAAATGCCTAAATTGTAAATTGTAAATTGTAAATTGTATTGGTTCCCAAGGCTAGTACGTACTATGCATGTCTTTTGGTGTGAAAAACCCACATGACCACAGGGAGAACATGAACACCCCACACAGAAATGCCAAGGTTGGCCTGGGCCGTGGCTCAGCGGTCCAGGCACCAGCTGGTAATCCAGTCTGTCAGTGTGCCGTGGGTTCGACTCCCGATCCCGACGGCCTTTACTGCATGTCACCCCCCATCTCTCCCCATTTCCTGTCAGCCTACTGTCTATCCCTCTATACAAAATATAAAATAAAGGCGAAAGCCACAAAAAAAAAACATTAAAAGAAATGCCATGGTTAATATAAGGTAAAGTTAGAAGGTTGGCCAAGGAACTGTAACTACTATGTGAACTCTACACACAATAGATATATCAGTAATACCTTCAAGGCCTCCCTATTGTAGGCATGTGATAATAGAACATTGAGTGTAAATTGGCAAACATTTGTCAAAAAAAGTTCAAAATGTGTCACACTCACATTTCACACATCACACACATCATTGAATGTAAGCTTGTAGATCAGTTCTCGTCTGCAAACAGATTTGGTGTAGAGGGGAAAAAGGAAGGGACCTAGGGTCACCTAGTACAGAGCCTTCCTGTTGTAAAATTCAGTACATGTTGTTATGGCATCACAAATTATAATATCCCTCCTGGAGTGAAGGTTCTATGAAGTATCTATCTACTGAGAACAAATATATTATACCCACAGTATACAAATAAAAACGCAGAACTTGATCATGTTTGTCATTGAGTGGATATGTGTACACAAAGGCCCATATACCGTAGCAGAGACATATGAAGTGCGACACAAAGACATTGCTAGCTATTCTTACATCCTGACTTGTAATCCACGCCAGCCATTGGACGT
>NC_136805.1:20093940-20126440 GCF_951216825.1 Electrona antarctica
GATGTAAAGTTCTGGGGGAAGAAAATAGTGTGGGTCAGAAAGAGAAGAAAAGACAAAAGGTACTTTAATATAAAACTTATTCTAAAATACACACAAAATTATGTTGCATACAAATTGAAATCCAAACACTACTACCATTTCGAATAACAGCAACTTTGTATACAGTATTGCTTTGGGATAAAAAACTATGTCACTCTCAAAATCTATGTCACTCTCTGGCATAGCATCCCTATTCTAGGTAGAACATTCGCCAGAAATAGCAGATCTACAAGCCCACAATGCGTCGCAAAATGCGATTTGGTGTATAGGGGGGTTAACAGAACGTATAGCCAACTCAGGTCAGGTTTACTAATTATTAGGGTTTAAGTTGTTACTGTCAGAATCATGTCTTATTTTTTCTGAGGTACGTCTGTTTGAAAGTCTTCCGTTTTTGGAGCTGCAGTAAGAACAAGGTCATTATTCTAGTCCAGAGATGGGTACTGTTTGTACGATGGTGACTTGGCCTGCCAGTGAGGCTGATACAAACCGAGTGTCCTATAAAGTCGAACATCTCTCAGAGCAGCCACAGAGAAACTGATTGAATCAATGAATCAGTGTGATGAGATGAAGCCCTATCCCTGGAGGAAAGTTAACTGCATGAACGTCCCTATTCTGGGTATGTCCTCCTTATAGGTGAACATTCGCCGAAAATAGGTGAACATTCTGTGCGAATAGCTGACCTACAAGCTCAAAACGCAATGCAACTTAACTTGTAGATCTGAAGTGACCCTCATCCGACTGCTCTCTCTCTTTGTGTGTGTGTGTGTGTGTGTGTGTGTGTGTGTGTGTGTGTGTGTGTGCGCGCGCGCATATTTATATTTATATCACATTGCTGTCGGCCGGTAGAAACCTTATATGTCCAAAACTGTTACCTTTCAAATTCAAAAATAGCCAATCTGCAAGTCACATCGCAACGTGTTTTGATATTGTAGATTTGCTACTTTTGTGTGACACTCTAATATGACGAAGTAGGGCATTCATTTACAAAACAAATACATACAAAATAAAAAACTATGGAGCTAAGAGGTTTCTGCCCGACAGCAACAATATCATCGTAGGAATGTGTTATATTACATGCCATCATATCTAAAGTATGTTCATGTGTGTGCACTGAAGTTTCTCCAATGTACGTATACATATTTGTCTTGGCCTGGTAAGACCTCCAGTCCATGTGCACTTCATCCTAATCCTTCCCTGCCCCTTTGTGACCCTAGAAAACAAACATAAAATTAGTCAGCCAACAGTCTGGGGCCCTCTAGTGGCCACAGCCTGTCCATGTCATGCAGAAAGGGATTTAGGTGGATTAAATATTTAGGGAAATCTCTCCTGTGTGGTGCTGTAAATAGACAGATGGCATGAACCCCAAAATACACATACACGGACAGTTGTTTGTTGTATTATACAGTGAGTTTTCTGTCTAAATTGCATATCCGTTCCAACGCCATGCCTAGATTAAATTTCACCAGCCATGCTTTTATTGGGGCATTAGGGTTTTAGGATAAAGACCCCTGTGGTGCCATTGTGTCCTGCTTGATTGGTGTCACGATATCTGGACAGCGGTGTGATGTTTTCTATGGAAACGATGGGCCTCTTTCTATAGGGATGTTTTCATATTAACCCCCGGGCACTCATCTCTAGTTATCGAGAACCTGATACATTAATTCCAAGAAATCTCTTCCATTCCTTGGAAAAGCACAACGAAAGATGCATTTTGGAAGTACCGTACCCTTCAAGTTGAGCCATTATAAGTCAGTTTTAACACTTTCAGTTTGTTGCATTTGGCCGATATATATATATATATTTTCTTTTTTTATTATTATTTTTGAGGGGCGCTAGTCCCTCAAAATATGTCCAGTTTTGAGTGTTTGTGTAAACACAAACATTGAAGACAAAAGTGAGTAAACACAAACATTGAAGACAAAAGTTTGTAATCACAAATATTGAAGACAAAAGTGAGTAAACACAAACATTGAACACAAAGGTGAGGACACAAATTGTGATTTATGATGACGTATGATGCTGTTTGTGTTAAATAACACCATATATCCTCCATTAACCATTTCATGTCACACACCCCCTTGAGGGCGTTCACGCATCACAAGGGGTGGTGCACACGCCACAGTTTGAGAACCCCTGTCTGCCTTATGGTAATGTAACTTTATTTATTGTTAATAGTTTTGGATATGATTACACTATACCTTGACTTTTATTTAGACTAACAAATTATACACTTTATTTTATACTGTAGTAGGTTATTTTCTTAGCAGTTATTTTTTCTCTTTTTTCTTTTTATTAATCAAATAATGGAGGAGTCTGTATTTCATGATTTTCTTTAGAACAAACAGAATTTACTTGAACCTTTTCAAAATTAAAGCAGTCAACTAAAGCAGTTTAATCTGACTATACCTCTGTGTCACACGGAAATATCAGATTTCACCTACAATGACCAAAAAAATGACACCAAATAAGGGACACCAAATTGAGAGTGGGTAGTACAACAGTATGCTATCATTTCAGGGTCACGACTTGTTTCTCCTGAATTCCAGTAGATGTCATCTCTCATGCACTATGATGGAATTTTGCAACGCCAAAAGTGATGTACTAAATGTCACTTCCAACTAGATGCTTTTAGTTGACGTGAGCTACCAGGGCTTACATAATGGCATTTAGTCATTCTACTCAATCTGCTGGCCTGTGATTGCACGGTGCTGATTGCATGTCACCAGTGACAGAGCAAACGATTGTTGCTATTGGACAAAACAAAAGTACAATGTTTTTTGTGATTTCTCAAAGCACGGAATTCTCAAAGCACAAGACTCGCGAAAGCGGCATGTAAATAATCACTTAAAATAATATTCTCATGAAATGTTCTGTTTGCAGACAGATCTACTTTCAAGGGCACATTGGCTACCATGTGGTGATAGGATGACAGCATCAAGTCCAACTCCCTGAAAAGACTGGTCTGTTGTGTAGATTTATTTATTTAATTACAAGAAATCTCTGGACAGGAAGCAATTTCATTAGGACACTGTCTGCGTGGGGCGTGGACTGGACGCGGTGAAAGAGAGAACCCATGATCATCACTGGATGCTGTGTGTGTGTGTGTGTGTGTGTGTGCGTGTGTGTGTGTGCGCGCGCACGAGCTCGCACACATGTGCACATGTAAACTGAAGCCAGGCCAGCAGAGGGTGTATAAGAGTGAACTAGAATATCTCAGCCTTTATGTCCCTTTTTTTCTCACCGATGATGTTATTCACTGCTATTACATAATGAGTGACTCAGTGTGTGTGAGTGTACTCCCTCCTGTGGCCCGAGGGGACTGTCGGCTAACATCAGCATCGGGGCTGCGTCTCGCTCCAGTGACCACGAGCCACGCACGCGCTCTACTGCCGCCGCAGGGCAGACCTCACCATTCTCCCACAGAATACTTTAAGCCGAATAAGTTATACTTGGTTGCGCACCGTGCCTCGCACCAAAGATAGCAGATCTACAAGCTCATAACGTGTCACAGCACCATGCGTTATGAGCTTGCAGATCGTCTATTTCCATTGCAGGACACTGACTCACGAAAAGTATAAATGAGTTAATACAGAAGCACAGCATTCAGACACACAGACAGACACACATCGGGCTATAGACTGACAAAAAGTAAAACACTGAATTTACAGATAATAAAACATAGTAATAGTATGCCAGTTTTGTAATGAAAATAATGTAGCAGCTTTATTTTCTGCTGATGTGAAGTTGACCTGGCTGAGATGGCATCTAAATGCCATCTTTGGACCACACTACTGTAGTGTGTGTGTGTGTGTGTGTGTGTGTGTGTGTGTGTGTGTGTGTGTGTGTGTGTGTGTAATACACATACAATACTCAGACACACAAAGAGAAAGAAAGAGAGAGCTGAGGACATGGCAGGTATTGCTGGCCGTTGGAGCTGTTGGTGCTCATCCAATGTAAGCCATCATAGGTCATTGTTTACTGCTCTGTGCTGATTCATTTGCCCCTATGCCAGACAAACCCCAGTGTCTCCTCCTCAGCCGTAAATTCTACCCCACCATCCATAGCAAACTATCTGCTGGCCGATCTTAGCCTGTGTCACAGTGCTCACAGTGACAGTTGAGTGTGTGCATGGAACTTTAGCTTGCACTTCAATGGCCAGCTACCAACTTATCACACTCTTGGTCCTTTAATCAAACCCTCACCCAGGAAAAAAGGATTGCTATGATTGATTGATAGTGCATTGATTGATTGATTGATTGAAGAATTTATTAACAGTTTGCAGAATTACAGTACATTTCAAGCACAAACTCAATACAAAGGCTGTTAACTGTGAGTGGACGACCCAATTAAGCATTACACTTGTTTCCAACAGGGTCCACCATGTTCAAATCATCAAAACATTTAGAGACGTACAAATAGACACTTCTATAGACAGAACAGGAATTCATCAAAAAGGAGGTAAAAAGGGAAAAGAAATATATACAGTGAGGGGGAAAAAGGGGGGGGCGGGGGGGGGATTCAGATTTTACGGGGGCCAGTTTCGAATTGCAGCCATCCGTAGGTGCCCTTTGAGAGCGGTTTTGAAGGAGTCAAGGGATTCGCATGTCTTAATGACAGTTGGTAGGGCGTTCCACATTTTGGTGGCATAGGAGCGAAAAGAATTTAGTCCCTTGTTTGTGCCGAATCTGGGTTGTACATGGTTCGTTGCACTCCCTCTGGTGTTGTGGGTGTGGACTTCGTTAACATTAAGGAAGTATCTAGACAGGTACATGGGTATCTTGGTGGTGTATCGAATCTTGTGGACCAGACCCATTGCAAGATGCTGTACTCTGTCGTCGACCCTAAGCCATTCCAGCCTGTCGAAGTGGGCAGGGGTGAGGTGGGTTCGGGGGGCTAGATCAAGTAGGAGCCTGACCAGTTTGTTTTGGGAAGTCTGGAGCCTGGTTTTAAGGGCCTTTGAGGTGCTGTGGTACCAGGAGGTGCATGCATAGTCAAAGAAACCCTGTACAAGGGCTCCTGTTAAAGTCTTCAAGGTGTTTTTGTTGACCAGTGAGGAGATCCTGTAGAGGAATCTTGTTCTATGGTTGACTTTTTTGATTACGTTGGTGGCCATTTTATCACCGGAAAGATTAGCCTCCAGGATGGAACCTAGGTAGGTAATTTCATCTTTACGTGTGATAACATTGTCACCCACTCTAACCAAGAAGCCATTTGCCATTTGCATTAGATGGATGGATAGATCTGGATATATATGCCCAAGTCTGTGTATGTATCCTGGTCAAAAATGAACAGCAATTAATTATTATTTTCAGAATGACTATTGATTGATTAATACTGTATTAACAGTTTGCAGAAAAAAGCACAGGAAAGTACAGTTCAATACAAGGTCTGCTAAGAGGATTTAAACCCAAGAAAGCCTATGATTTGATTCCATTTGGGGTCCTTCATATTCAGTTCATCGAAAACACACAGACTGTAGGCTATTACCTAAAGTGTCAATAACACACTATCTGTGATAATCACAAACAAGAATGTAGTGCGCATCATAGGTCAGGGTACAAAAACTAAAAACAGGGCTGTTTTCTTTTTTATTTTAGGTTTAAAAGTATACCATGACATTTTCTCTTTTTCGCACTTTTAATTTGAAGAGAAAAACAAATTATACATTAGTACCAAGTACCATTATACAGCAGTTCACTGAAACTATTTCCAATGTACAGTAGTTAGGAGTCAAATCTCAATAGTGCGAGATACTCAACTAGCCAGTAGACCATGGTCCATAACCATTCAATTGTGTGCCTAATGGGGCTGCGCACATTTTAAACACTTTTAAACAGCAGCAACTATCTATCTAATGTTTTTAGATTAAAGCAACTCTAACCATCACAATTTATTTTTTTCGTCGAACCCGCGGCACACTGCCAGACTGGATTGCCAACCAAGGTGCCTGGACCACTGAGCCATGGCCCAGGCCTAGCCATCACAATTAAGTAGGATATAGTTTAACACTATACGCTAACGCTACAATGAAAGTATTTACAAGACCAAAGATCTGCTCACTTTTACCAAAAGTACAAGTAGCTTGCCACAAATGCTAGCAAACTCTACCATGGTCGGTGTGGAGGTAGGAAAATGAATTCAAAATAATTTAAATATACATAAAACTGTAGCTTAAAATGTGATGTTATAACAAATATGCCCTTCTGGGCACAGGTCTCCACCAGGAGGATATGAGTGTGTGTGATGTTTGGCAAAATGTTTAGGAGTAATATAATCGTGTGTGTGTGTGTGTGTGACGCGGCTTGGCCTGTTGTAGCGCCACCATGAGGCTGATTTGAAAACATTTCTTCCTCAGCCTAGTGGGGATATGCATGCACAGTTTCACCGCAATCGGACGCTGCGTTGAGTAGTTGTGGCAATTTGTACAAAACGGGTACAAAGCGGGCTACTCCTGAAAAGCTTAGAAGCCAATCGTAGGCAATGAAGGTGGATTATGAGAAATCAAACAAACCCGTCTTGATCACATGACTATGGAGAGCATGTGTACCGATTTGCGTGAAATTTGGATAAAATCTGAAGGAGTAATATTAGAAAATGTGTTTTACATATGTCGGCGCTATAAAGAGCAGATGTGAAAAATTCCAGGCAAAGGTTTTTCCTTGGCCTGGGAGTTGGCATACAAAGTTATCCACAGATCCGTGCAGTTAGAGGTAAACACACTTTTCGGCCAGTTATAGCGCCACCATGAGGCTGAGTTGAAAATGTTCACGTGGCATTTCTTCCTCGGCCTAGTGGGAATGTGCGTGCACAATTTCATGGAAATCACACGATGTGTTCATGATTTGCAGCATTTTGTTTGAAACTGAGCACTCCTGCTCCTGTTTCGTTGAATGGCTCTAGAGAGACTGTGTACCAATTTGCGTGATGTTTGGACAAAATCTGTAGGTGTACTGTCCAAAACTTGTTTTGCACAAAGCGGCCTCCTGGTGGCGCTATAACAGGCCGTTCTGGAAATCCAGGGAGTGTGTGTGCAAAATTTGGCATCAACCGGGTTAACGGTGCCGGAGATTAGCTGTTCACAGACGGACGGACGGACGGACAGACACACGGACGGACAGAGTGCAAAACATACTCTGTCTCTCCCCATGCCTTCGGCCTGGTGGAGACAACTATATAAAACATGTATTGAGAATACAGTACATGTGCAAGTCTACAGGTAGGCCTACATAGCCTAAAAGTGTTTTAACTATAAAACTATTAAAAACTGGATTGGACATTTTATATTAATTGAATATATTAATTAAAGGAAAGGCTGTTAAGGCTGTGAAATGGCTGTTAATTATGCTTTGAACCTTGGATATTGCCACGATATGAAATGCAAGAAAGAAAAACACTGGCACTGTTATTGTAGGCTATCTGTTTTGTTTTGTTTTTATAATAAGAACGTACCAGGTTTCGGACACATGCATAAACTGCAATGTTGGCTACTACTGAGCTCTGCAGCGTCCGTTTTATCAACGTGAAGTGAAGTCGGTCGGTGAACAGTGTTCATTCATTCATCATAACTCTTTCTCTTTGATATGAAAATGATGACTGCGGCTGCAGCTGCAGCCCCTCTCTCTCATCATGCATCATTACTACGCCCATCCTTGCGTGGGCGGGGCGTCACCTTTGTTGTACTCTAGGCGGGCTCACTGATGCTGCTGGCTGTCGTAGAAGGGCTGGGACTGGGAGGGGAGCAGCAGAGTGCGACTGGGGCTCCGCAATGTTGTTGACAGTACAATAATTGTTTCTAGCATTATTATTATTATTTTTAACATTTTTATTTGGTTACAAATACGCAGCACAGACTTTGAGGAAGAACGCTCCGAACTGTCCAATGAATGGAGTTGCTTTTTGCCTTGTTGGAATTCCTCCCCACTCTGACGCCGAAGTAAGTGCGCTCTCCCATAAGTATTTCGCTGCTTTGAATTATGAAATGACACTCGTTTATTTATGTGACATGTTATAACAAGAGAACACTAACACTTGTTACTCTTTACAATGGGCATTTATTTCTCGGACATTGGACTGTCCGAGACCTTTTCTCGACCCTCCCTAATCTCCCCAAGTGGAAATGGACCGTACACAATCGATTTACTGAAATCCATTTTAATATCGTTACATTTTTCGCACGTGTTTGCTGTATAGAACTTAATTAATCACCGTATTAGCCTATGCTGGTGTGAGTAAGCAACAAGCATGGTGCGCCTCTTGCAGAGTCGTGGGACAAGGGACATTGTTTTGGTTTGGTTCTCATGCACTTGACCGTGTCTTACGCCCCCCATGGCCCCACCCCACAAGAAAGAATGCAAGCTGTAGCGTTGCTGGTCTATTGAAATACATAATGTAAAACATGAATAAGTTATTAGCTGAAGAAATGCAGTTTTGTTTGAGAGAGAGTGATGAAGCCTAGGCCTAACACAACTGAACAGCACACAGCACCCATCAAATAGCAGTAACTAAATTATGTAAATTATGACTATGTCACTAATCTACTTACAACTTGTTAAACTTTTTTTTTTGTGAGCCCACTTTTATGAGTGGATGATCAAATCGTTTTCGATCTCCTCACTAGTACATGCATTCTGCAAATAACTGTATAATTCCCCAGTGACTTAAGGGAATGTGCCACATATTTTTGCTGTGACAGTTTACACCCCCATAGCAGAAATGCAGCACGGTTGGCTGGGTGGGCAGAAAGACAATAAGAAATTGGGTTCGAATGCAGGCGCATTTCCATATGCCAGCCCACATATTATGCAGAGTCTGATTCAATGACAGAAGACACATTGTAATGTAACTGTTATATTCTCACAGTGTGTAGAAAACTGAAGTTTACTTCCACCAATCCAAACTCATTTGAAATTATACTTTGGCAAAATATCTGCTTGCTTTTTAACAGATGCAATCAAACTACTAATGTAACAAATTAGTGTAATGTAACACCCAGCATTATCTAACTTGTCCATAACAATATAATAGCCTAGCTAGGGGATGGGATTATAACAGTTATATCCCAATTAACATTAGGGTTACGGAACTTGAGGTAGATCAATGACATGAAATTGATAACTGCCTGTTTGGTGGAGCTCCCATTCACTGTATCAGGTGATTAGGCCTGACCATTTGGCAGCCAGACAGTTATAGCCTATTGAGTATTGATTTACATTGCTGTTACGGTTAGTTTATAATGCAGTCGTATAGTAGCTTTGGTTTATTTTTCCAAAACTAGGTACAAACTAATGACAGTTTGATAATAGTCCTTGCAACTGCTCTTTTGCCCTCAAGCAACTTTTTGTGCTCCAAGAAAGAATGGTTCAAATGGAGAATTTCACTGTTTCACCCTCTAGTCTAGTCTAATGAAATGCATGCATGCATTTATGCAGGTCTTGAGCAGGAGATATGAAAACAAAAAAAATGCTGTGTTGTAACTTGTGGCAAAGTCTATGTATGTGTAGGCCTACATTTCAATGACAACCCTGCAATGCAACACGATAGTGTGTCCTCCTTGAATCAGCTTTCAATTAACTACAAATATGATCTGTCTCTGTATTTCCTCCCATCAGAATATGTGCTCAGTCAAGTACACCTCTTGTTTTAAACCTGGTTCATACTAGTTGTGTTTCATGTTGCAAACCGAAAATAGCCGACCTACAAGCTTGTGGAACTGCTATTTTTGGTGTAAAACACAGTGCACAATTAAGTACAAATCAGGCATTATCTGTCCAATCTCAGACCTGGCTCCAGCATGTGTTGAGCTTGGTTTCCTTTCATGTGAACACAGGGCGTTACAGTTGCATCTCTGTAAGATCACCTATGAGCATACAGGCAGCACTGCCTGTATGTTACCAGCAAACTGTGTTAGCTGATAGAATGTAGCATCACGTCTTCATTTTTATTTTCCATTCATAAGGTAACATCTGCAAGCTCCAGGAATTAGCTTAAACTTAAAGAGCCAACCGACAGTGGTAAATATTACACTGAGATATATTTGTCATCTGACTTTTTCCTTGATTTACAACGTTTCCATGACATCTTACACTATACAGTGACATTCCCAAATTCAGTGGTGTTTCCCAAGACCATGAGCCATCAGTCAGATGCTGAGTGGTGCTGAACCCACTGACAGGTACTGACCCTCGGGCCTTCGGCACTGAGTGTTTACACTGGTGCCATGTGTGACAGACATGAGGCAGGCTTACCAGGTTTGCTGTGGTCAGCACCAAGCTCTTTCCAAGCTGGCACATCACTTGACATAACTTGTACTCATGAGAAATACCCTCATCCTGGAAAGCTAGACTGGAAGTGTGTTGTTGGTTCTTTTTACTTTGATTTATTGAATACTTTATTAGTCAGAAATGTAAAACAGCACGTGGTACCGTAAGACATTAAAGCTAAAAGGATAACACAACAAAAGTCATTGGGACTTGTTTGTATTGTATTCAACTAATCAACAGAGCATACAAAATTAACACAATAATACATATCATCAACAAATACAAACACTATAGTATATTAGTAATAGTATATGTACAAAAGAGGTGGGGAAAGTTACATTTACCTTATTTTGGTTTCCTGATTTGGTGTGTGCTTTTTTAGGCCAATTTTGAAAGAAACCAATGTTACACTGTGGATGGATGGTGTCAGGGAATTCCACATTTTGGTGGCAGAGCAGTAGGCTAGAATGAGAACTTTCCCATGTTTGTTCTAAATTTGGGTGGTACCAGATCACGGTCGCTCCCTCTAGTGTTGTCTGTTGTGGCTGTGGTTGTTACTCACTTTGGAGAAGTAGTGTGATGTGTAAGGGCATTGAGAGCACTGATGGCTGAGTGAGCAATTGTGTCTTATGTGTCTTAGTTTGCTCTGCACTGTCTATAATGATGATTTGGTGTGTAACCTTCATTTTGAAGTGCACATGCTTCACATACTTCTTCATATTGCACTTAACTGAACATTTCCAAAACAACTAACTTTCCCATTGATGCAGGCCTTCACAGAGAAGCATTTTGTTAATGATCAACTAAATCAGGTATCATTAACATCTCTTGTTACCTTGTTACAACCTGAATGATGTCCAACTATTATCCAGGTAATGGATAATGTTAATGCTATTGTTTGACAAAAGTAACGGATCACAACTTTAGTAACCAGTCTCTTCTCTTTACATCTTGGGTCAACAAGCACATCATTCATAACTAGAAAAAGTGCCCTTCTGGGCACAGGTCTCCACCAGGAGGATAGGACTGTGTGAGATGTTTGGCAAAATGTTTAGGAGTAACATGTTTGCCTTTGATGGCAATTGGATGACTTGAGGCATTTTGTTCCAAAAATGTGTTTTGCAAAAATCAACCTGTTGGTGGCGCTATAACAGGCCAATGTGAAAAGGGTGGGATATATTCCTCAGCCTAGTAAGAAAATGTGTGAAAGATTTCACGTAAATTGCATGCTGCGTTCATGATTTGAGGCTTTTGTTCAAAACGGGGCAATCTTGCAAACTGTGAAAGCCAATTATAGCCAATTAGGATGGAATATGAAATATCGGACAGATCCGACTTGAGCACATGACCATAGAGATACTGTGTAACGATTTGTGAGATTTTTGGACAGAATCTGGAGGAGTAATATCAAAAAATGTGTTTTACAAAAGTCGGCCTCCTGGTGGCGCTATAAAAGGCAGATGCGGAAAATGCAGGTCAAAGGTTTGTCCTTGGCCTCTAGGGAGTGTGCATGCAACGTTTCACGCAGATCGGTGCAGTTTTAGGTAAAACATGTGAAAAGCTGCCTCATGGTGGCGCTATAACAGGCCGTTCTGGAAAATGCGGGGCAGAGGTTCATCGTTGGCATCCAGGGAGTGTGTGTGCAAAGTTTGGCATCGACCAGGTTAACGGTGCCGGAGATTAGCTGGTAACAGACGGACGGAAGGACGGACGGACGGACGGACACACACACGGACACACACACACACGGACGGAGTGCAAAACATACTCTCTCCCCATGCCTTCGGCCTGGTGGAGACAACAAGCTATTATAGGTTAGCTTAGAGGTTGCATGCATGGATGTAGCCCTGTACAGACAGTACAACATTTAACTAGAAAGGGGCACTCAGTGGAGGCTGTGGAGCACAAACTACGCCAGGCCCCTCCCTCTCTCCATCATTGTGTCCTCTGGGCCATAGATCTTAAAAACACAGGAACGCATCCCAGGGTGCCGGCCCGGTTCCGGGGAGCCGCCCCATGTGTGAAACGGTCGAGAAATGACAGAGTTACCGTGTGGGGGTCCCCAGGTGGGCCCTGTACTGTACTGTACTGTACTGTACTGTACTGTACTGTACTGTACTGTACTGTACTGTACTGTACTGTACTGTACTGTACTGTACTGTACTGTACTGTACTGTCACACCCGAAATCATCATGTACAGTTTGTGTGTGTGTGTGTGTGTGTGTGTGTGTGTGTGTGTGTGTGCGCGCAACAGTGACACTTGGTGGTAAAAACCAACCAAACGCTATTTTTGTGCTCGGACACAGGGACCCAGGGACCCAGGCACACACATAGCTGTCTATAGAGCGTCGCAGTCCCGCCCCCTTTCATGACGACGCCCGGCCTAGGAAATAATTCCCAATGCATTTTTCCCATAGACATTTCAAAAAGTATTTATTTAAAGACCTTTTAAGCGTCGTACAAAGCCAACTCGAGTTGTGACAAATCATGACAATAAACACAATATTTCGGACCAAACAACTAATTACAAAGAAGAAAAACAAGCAAAAAAGTGTTGTAACCTGCCGTTTTTTTCTTCTTTCTAATTATTTGTTCGCCCCGAAAAATTGTGTTTGTTGTCATGATTTCTCACAACTCGATTTGGCTTTGTACGAGGCTTAAAAGGTCTTTAAATAAATACTTTTTGAAATGTCTATGAGGAAAATGAACAGGGAATTATTTCCTGGGCCCTGGTAAGGGGCGGGACTGCGACACTCTATAGGAGTTGTTTCACCACTAAAAAAATGGATGCCACATTGGCCGCTGCAGTTCGTTGGAGCCATGTGTGTAGACGGGAGGGCGGAACAATTTACACTCAGAAGTGCACCGGAAGTGCGGAGGGTACGCTATGCCACGCTGCCACTCAAGTGACTACTGGCCAATCATCTCTATAGGAGGAGAAATGGGTCGTCTGTCTGCATAAAGCTGTTATAGAGCCTTATTTGAAAGTCAGACAGACAGAAACACGGGTGAAAACATAATGTCCAGCCCTGCCTTCAGCCTAGTAGTGGAACTAAAAACAAATATTGGCTTTGCTTCAGACCATCAATCCTATCTGTTCAAAAGTTTTTTAGTGTACCATTGGCATGTATGACCTCTTAACCCCTTGGCAAAAAGGCCCGCTCAAGTGGAATTGTGTGCATATGTAGGCCTATTTTGGGGGTGGGGATGGGGGTGAATGCTTAATGAGCGACATAAACCAAATTGGCATGGAGCGGATGGGACTGATTGTTGTGGCGGTGGTGTTTTCTGATTTATTTCTCAGTACACAGGGACACAGGAATGAGAAGCTCGCTTGCCTCTGTTCTGTATGGTGAAAGGGGGCTAGTATCTGGGGGGGGGGGGGTACAGGCAGAGACTTGCTGTGAAATGCAGACGTGACAATGAGGCTCTGTGAAGCCGCTGCTGCAGTGTGTGTGTGTGTGTGTGTGTGTTTGTGTGTACTATGAGTTGAATGAGGTGGGTGGATGTTGTGTGGGTCAATGGTGAAAAGGTTAGCCCAGGGGGCCTGATACTCCCTTGTTTAACTGCACACTGATAGCTGTTGGTTACCACCTCAGTCTGTTGGGGAAAGGTGCATGTTTGTGTCAGTACATGAGAGAGCGAGAGCGACAGACAGAGAGAGATTTACTTATTATCAAAGTCAAACACTAGTCTATTATTCCTACAGCAGGTGGGCTGCACAGGAATGTGTCAATGAAAGAGAGTGATGTTGATTACAGCGCAGCAATGGAATGGTGTGTGTGTGTGCGTGTGTGTGTGTGTGCATGTGTGTGCGTGCGCATGCACTAAAGAGAAAAAGAGCTGTGAGATATAAAACGAGAGAGGATTGGAACTGGGGGAAGGGTTCTGGTCATGTGTGAACTGTGCTGGATAGAAAGTGATAGATGAAACGGTGGAAGATAATAAAACAAGATGAAAGCTGTATAAAAGTGCAAAGAGTGGAGGAGGCAGTGGGTGTGGGGCATCCGGTGCATTCAACAAAGCCTGTTCACTGCTAATATTGCCACTCTCTTCTAGTGTGTGTGTGTGTGTGTGCATTGTGTGCGTGCGTGCGTGCGTGCGTGCATTGTGCGCGTCTGCCTGCCTTTGTGGTTGGCGGGTGCAGTGCCCCGTTTTACCCCTGTGATCCAGAAAGCTCCATTAAAATCTCTCTGGGAGGGCATCTTGCCCCATCTGGACATCCAGCTGCTGCACAGTGCTTTTGGGATCAAGTACTGTGGCACACACCCGACACCCACTGTCCTCCCTCCATATGTTCTGGGAGTGGGACCTCTCTGTGCAGCATTTCACCTGTTCATTATTTAGCTAGCCTATTAGCTCAGAGTGTGGTGCTGGTAATGCCATGGTTTGGACTCTGGGGCAACAATTACGTTTTTAGAAACAATATACATTTGAGCAAGTCACTCTGAAACCCCTGACTGCTCTCGATAAGCAGGTTGGTTTTAATGCTTACATTGTACAAAGGCCCTATATGGTTTGTTTTGTTTTCTTGTGGGTGAAACTTTAGAGGAGTGCATATATGGTGTGCAATATGAAATGTAAGCGTATCATATAAACATAATCATTGTTTAGTTACATCATTGACTATCTTCTATCGTATGTTCCTGCGCTTCTGGAGCACCTAAACTTGAGTTGTTGCATGCAAGGTGGAGGAACAGTTCATTACTAAACACTACACTAGATTGGCCTACTTGAGAACGATTCAAGTTAGGAACGACCAAAGTTAGAAATGAATGCCCTACCCGGTTATGCAATAAGGTTTCGGTACCCGTTGTACCCGTCTGTCTGTGTGCCTTTAATGCCCATATAGAGTTCCATGTACAGTATGCCCAAATATGGAGACCAGACCAGTCGATCACACGTCAGCGGGGCTACAATGGGTACAGAACGAATCGTACCGCGGGCAGAGCAGCTAGGTGGCTTCACTGACAATTCGTCCGTCCGGTGCGGAGTTCCGTATTTACTGTTTTTTTCCCCTCTGAAGGCGAGGTGAAGGGCTACGTATAAACCCCAGTGGACATACGGAAAAATAGAGCGCTTGCGTAAAACAAGAAACAAACGCTGTCTCCGTTCCGTGCTCTCCAGTTTGCTCATAACATTAGGCGGTGTTAGCAGACGCTCCTCTCCGCTGCGGTGTGTGCATATGAGTGTTGGGTGAAATAAGCCCTTCCACGGTGCGGGTGTCATAGCTTAGGAGGCAGCCAATCATGACTAGGTCGCTACTACACGATTGGCTGGCGGCGTTTCTGGCGGCGTTTCAGAGTATGGGTCAGACTCCCATTGGCTTAGGCGGCATGGGGTGGGACTCGCATTGATGACTAGCTCACTTACATTTCATGAGCTTTCATTAGTCAGGTTTCACCTGGCAAAAAAAGAACAGTATTAGTAGACTCTTGCACAGGCCTTTTATACAGATATTGTAATCGGTTGTCTACTGTATGTCTTGTCTTGTGTATCTTTTCTAGTCACTTCCTTCCACTAGTTACTAGTACATTGCTTTGACACACACACACACACACACACACACACACACACACACACACACACACACACACACACACACACACACACACACACACACACACACACACACACACACACACACACACACCATCACCTCCTCAGTCACATAAGATCCAGTGTCTATGTAGAACAATGGGCCGATTTCACAGCTGCGTTGGTCACACTGTGGGGTGGCCTGTGGTCGGTTCTGGTCCATGCTGGAGACTGGTGTCCACTGAGGGCTGTACTTGACCAGGCTGATCTCAGAACAGCTGTGGTCTCAGCAAAAAGAACAATGATCCGTCTTTGGACCGGCCTTGGTTACGGAATGTCCCGGCCCAGAATCAGTGAATGGTGGTCACGTTGGGTCAAACAACCAGGACAGGAAGCTAAACGTTTGTAGCCACAGTGCCTGATTCATCCCGACATTCATGTGCCACTAGGGCTGAACAATATTGACAAGATAAACTAATCTTAATTGCGATTGTCTTATTTAATTTTCTGATTTAAACTGTGATTTATATCAAGGTTTTCTTGTCATTCATTTTTCACATACTTCAAAGCTGCTTTGTTAGATGTAAGTTCACAAGATTAACTGAGTTTGATTATGAGCTTTCACCTATATTGTACTTAATTCATGGACAAAACATTTGTGTTATTGCTTACACAATTAATTGCAGTCTCTTCCATTTGTAAATTGCAGTAGTTAGTGTTGCAAATTTGTTATAATTACGTTATAATTATTTATTCATACCGGTTTATTACTCATTTATCAATGAATTGCTCAACTCTACCAGATAGCAGACGCATGTGACCACACCAGTGGTTGGCTGGTGCCTGGTGTACGTTAACCTGGCGTCATGCATCATGACCAGGCTTTCCTCGGCGGTAAGTCTGTGTTTCTAAATCATTGTGTGATCCGTTTAGACCAAATGGTGCCGCGTGATCCGTCTAGACCGGATGGTAAAATCTAAAAAGGTCCGCCCCCGTTTGTTTTTAGTCTCGCTAGTACAAGTTGGAATAAAATATGGATATACCAAACGAATTATTCCAAGACGTACTTGAAGAAACGTGTTGGATTCATATGGTATAGCCATTATCCAGTATTGGGTAGGCCCTAAAATTACAATGCCCTTGATCACGGGGAATTGTGTTTACTTCTGATTCCACTTTGTGGTTTCCTGCCTGCCCGCCAAGTGTGAACTGAAGTGCATCGGATGAACGGTTCTCGGGATATGGAAAGGAGAGACAGTACAGAAACAGTACTAGATTCCTGGGATGTACATTATAGATAGGTAGGCCCACTCTCCATGGTTAAATTAGTCTTTAACTCACACCTATTATTGATGAGGACATGTAAATGGGCTAATAGGATGAGCTGAATATTATGTGATGCACTGCCCAATACTATTATGTTCGTGTCCTGTCTCGCTAAGGCTTAGGTCCCCAGTCTGGCATGGAAAGTACTGTGCATTCAAGCAACAAACTAAAATGCAAAACATCAGCATAATCCTTTAATAGCACAAGCTCAAGAGGACTGTTCACTCTGTCTATTTTGAACCGTAGTAAAACACTAAATCATCTCTAAAATTTGACAAGAAGCTTAAGGTTTTGTTTCCCCCCCCCCTGAAGCTACAAGTGGTGTGTGTGTGTGTGTGTGTGTGTGTGTGTGTGTGTGTGTGTGTGTGTGTGTGTGTGTGTGTGTGTGTGTGTGTGTGTGTGTGTGTGTGTGTGTGTGTGTGTGTGTGTGTGTGTGTGTGTGTGTGTGTGTGTGTGTGTGTGTGTGTGTGTGTGTGTGTGACACCAGTGTTATGTATGTTTAACATTGTTTGTTCATCAAAGTGCATAAGGTTGGTCTATTAGAAAGAGGTCACTTCTTTCAGATGAGCCTGTTGGCAACAGCTGTGGTCGGCCGCAAGTAAATATAATGGAGAAATGCAAAAATATATAGTATTACATTTATTTTTAGGTCAGGACAATTTTCACAGCTGACTAAAAATAGGTCAATTAGCAGGCTTCCCTTTGCTTTGAGAGATTATGAGAGTGCATGTGTGTTTGCGCTGCTAAATGCATATTAGCTACTACATGTATGTTTTTGTTTTAAGGGGGGAATAGACTAATTTACTGACTGACACATATCCATGTGTCTGCCAGTCAATCAATCAATCTATCAATAAATAAATCATGAAAGTAACTTCTTAGCTCAGAACCCTTCCTGGTATACCTCTCTATAATGTAGTGCTGCCCACTAGTGGCTATATGGAGGAACTAGCTCTCTGTGCCTGTACTGAGGCATAAATGTTTAATAGTGCGTGACTATGTTTGGACTTATGTGTGCACTGTATGCATGCAGTGAGAAACCGTCATTTTTGTTCACCGGCCACAGTGGCTGATTGAATAGAAAATTCACAAGATACTTTAAAAGCTCCAGCAATATAATACAGAGAAAAGAATAGCCTTCAAAATTGGTGATTACCACTGAGCAGAGAAACCTACCAGGCACATGCGAGAGTTCATAAGCTGAGTGCGTGTGTGTCACTCTGCTTCTGCTCCGAACAGGTCTAGGTGGTTGATCTGTCCAACAATTCTTAAATTGACCTAGTCGGGTCACTTTCTCACACTCTCTCTCTCTCTCTCCCTCTTGTCAATAATGTCCGAGAATAGCGGGGGGAAAACGCATCATATACACATACCACGTTTTGTTTTGTTACAGCCTCATTTCAAAAGCGATTAAATTCGTTTTTTTCTGATCAATCTACACACAATAACCCATAATGATGAAGTGAAAAAAGTTTTTTTTAAATATTTTGCTGCACAGCTATTTTATTTCTCACCCAAAAAACAACTAAAGGAGTTTTATAGTAACTTGTCTGTGCCCAAATTACTGTCTGTGCCCTCATTAACAATTCCAGGATCTATTAATTATGCCATCATGCCACGCCTACAGGAGCTACCCCTCATAAAAATGCTAATATGCCACATCCCTGGAATCAACATGCAGAACCCCCCCCCCCACCCCCCCCCCCCCCCCCCCCCCCCCCCCAATTCTGCATGCACATTCCCACTAGGCCCTGGCAGAAATGCCACTTTAAATTTCTCACCTCAGCTTCATGGTGGAGCTCTAACTGGCCGATGTTCGTGTTTTTACCTATAACTGCACCGTTTTTTGTTTTGTTTTTCACATCTGCTCTTTATAGCGCCACCAGGATGCCGACTTATGTAAAACACATTTATTTTTATATTACTCCTACAGATTTTATCCAAATTTAACGCAAATTGGTACACATGATCTCTATAGTCATGTGATCAAGACGGGTATGTTTGATTTCTCATATTCCATTCTGATTGGCTAAGATTGGCATCCAAAGTTTTCAGGAGTGGCCCGTTTTGTACAAAATGCTGCGAATCAACGGCGCAGTGTCCGATTGCAGTGAAACTGTGCACTCATATTCCCACTAGGCTGAGGAAGAAATGCTACTTGACAGTCTCATGGTGAAGTTATAACAGGCCCAGTCGCATATTTACATATAACTACGATATGCGTAAAACTTTGTATGCACACTTCGTACAGGCCAAGGAAAAACATCTGGCCTGCATTTTTCAATTCTGCCTTTTTGAGCACCACCAGGAGGCCAATTTATGTGCAACACTTTATTTATATTAGTCCTTAGGGTTTGATCAAATATCAATCATGGTGGAGACCTGTGCCCCGAAGGGCACTTATTCTAGTATTTCTTATTTTACTGAGTCATAGATAGCTTTCTTACCTGGGTTGACTTTTCCAGACAAGAAATGTTGGGAACAGAATGGAAGAGACGAGTAGAGGAGAAAGAGTAGGCAGTGGGGTGGGAGATGGCGTTTGTGTGCATGTCAACCTGTCTTAGTATTTCCACATTCACTCACTCGGTTCTCTTTTACTTCTCTGAGCTTGGCACACAGGTGTCAAAGAAAAGTGCACTGAGGCTCTGACAGTGAAGGTTTGAATGGGGGGGAACACACACAGTCACACACACACACATACACACACACATACACACACACACACACACACACACACACACACACACACACACACACACACACACACACACACACACACACACAGGCTTTTTAGCGTTGGTGTGTACTCTACTGTCAGAGCCAACAGCAGAGGCAGCAGTCAGGTTCTGAGTCTAAAAAGAAGAGACAGGACAGACCCAACACACACAGAGAGAGAGAGAGAGAGATTGCTCACTGGTCCACCAGTAGGCTGAACTGGTCGGCAGAGGGATGAGAGGGAGAGGGAGAGAAAGAGCGGGGGTGTTGTGACTGTTGTCAGAGAGCAGCAAATAGATTCAAAGGCGGGTGGAAGAGAGAGAGAGAGACAGAGAGAGAGCAGGAGTTGGAGAGAGGGAATGAGACAGAGAGAGAAGAGGGATGCATTGCTCGTGCTAAGAGGAGTGAGGAGGACTCTATACATAGACAGTAATAAAGCCAGTCAGCTAGACCCTATACTGCACTATAGGACCAACGTACTGTAGAGAGACATGCTGAACTAACATGGGATCGCGGACGTTAATGTGGATTAAATGTGATTCAGCAACGGCCCGGGAATTCAACTTGTTTCTGTTCAATTCTGGTCCTGGATGTGGTCCTGGATGTGTGCCCTGAATCTACCCGAACCTCATGGCAGGAGTGAAGGAGCCACTGGTGTGCGGAACTGACAAGGGACTCATTCTGTTCCGAAGCTGTGAAGACTGAGTCAAGAGATTTAGTTGACAATGTCAACATGCGACTGATTGATGTCATCTCTTACCTGCACAGAAGTCTTTGCTATTAGGCACTAATTTCAGAGCTAAACCTGTAAGGAGTAATCAGCCGAAGGTGAGAGAAGGGGGGAAAAAGTGAAACTTCAGTACTGTATGTGGCTAACAACCTCTAACTATGGTGTTAATGTGTAGAAAATGACTAATTAAAATCCTGATATAAAAGATGAGAACCAGCTCAGCTCAAGGAATATTCTGCAACTGTAGATTAGAATAGTTCTATAATCACAAAACACCATGCCTCGCTTTGCATTCAGACTGAAAGAGTCTGGTATCCGATCGAGAAAAGTCTTGACGCAACCTCTTTGAGGCCTGTCATGCGCCGCCTCAGAGAGAGGAGTTGTGATCAGCAGCCCAAAGGATGATTGACACCTGGCATACGCTGTAAAAGGATGGAACCCCGAACCAGATCCACCTGAAGGATTACAAATATACAACCCTGGACTTGGCTTTCTGGGTCGATGCCTCGGTTAATCCGAGACACCCTGTTGAGCTTTGCTTCTACTTTGTGTGTCGTCGCGTCCGATCCCACCATACTGCGAGCAGAGATGGTTTGTAAGTGAGTAGTGACCAAATCTCTCGTATGCTGGGGCAACTACCTATGCAGGTGTGAGTGTGTGTATAGAGTATATGTGGGCGTCGGTGCTATGTTGAGTGTGTCGGGTGTTGCACCAGCTCCATCGGGTCATGAGTGGCATTTCCGTTGTTCGGTGGGTGTGGACTGCAGCGACCCAGAGCCCCGCTGCATCTGGCTTGCTGTGTTGCAAGGTGTGTCCGTGTCGTCTCGCCCCTCACCCCTGGTGACCCCCATTGCCTCTCCCAGAAGACGGGGGCCCCGCAGGCTTACGCAACGTCACCGCCTTTACTGGGTAAGAGGGGACTATAACAAGAATTCAAAGTGATGATAATGCTTTGACAGCAAACCATTTACTAAAACTTTTCTTTTTACATCTTTTAGCATAAATATGAAACTACTTACGTAAAATGGATATTCTTTTGCAGTGCTAATTTCAGGGCATCAGCCCAGTGTCCAATACGAGCATCAGCTTGTGAATATTAGTTAGATTGACTGGTCTAAAAACAGCCATTGCCGTCAACAATCTTGAGGGGCTTCCGCTGCCATCATCCTCCTCCTAGGCCTAACTGATTTGATGACAGTAGACAGGTATGGTCCCTCTGATATTTATCTGACACCATCCTACTTCAACCTTTTGCGTCTGCTTCGATCAGTGTAGGTATGTGACACGAGAGACACGTGATTGTTGACTGTACGGTGCCCTCTCCTTCCCCGCTGATGATGTAACCCAGCACGGTTCTCAAGGAACCACATAACTCGGAGAGTGTACAAATGTGACTAAATTTGACTGAGGGACTGCCATTGGATTTTTTTGAATTTTCGTTTTTTCATGTCATATGAAAGCAGGGAATCATAGCTTCAAATTGACATATTAGTTGTTCAGTGTGGCCCACTAGTTTTGGAGATTTGGCTTATAGAGTAATGTCTTGCAGAAAACAGCGAGTTGAGAAAACAGGCTTGAAAGGTTCACTTTTGTGGTCTCTAACATTACACCTAGCTACATGTTTAAGCATTTATTTCATATTTACATGTCGATTTCAGCTCTGACACTTATTTCAGACATGCTCTAGTATGTGAAGAGTCTGCCTGTGCTATAAATTCATTTAAAAAAAAAAAAAAAATCTCCTCTGGTGAAAAGCTGGAATTTGCGCGATGGCAGTCTCTCAGTCAAATCTGGTCACACATGTCCCGAGGGACCCCACTTTGAGACCCCACTTACTTTGAGAACCACAGATGTAAACCATAAAAAACTCACAATATACTCACAATTCAGGATTTTTCTTACCCAATGATCTCATGTATCTATCCACTTCCTTTTGCTACCTACACATCACAGTGACTCATGCATTGTTTTTAGCTGCATGAGTGATCCGCCTGTAACCTTTCGTTACCCCGCCCCCACCCCCCATGAAAACAACTACAGTGGAATGTTCAAACTCTCCTTTATGCGTGGTTGAGCTATTTTCATAGCCCTGTGAGAACCATTCAAAACACGCATCATTCTGACCTGAGATCAGATTAAAAAAATGTCTTCTACATCCTGACAGTTTTCTGAAAAAGCTATGTTTCTATGTCAGTCGTTCTTCGATTTTTCAAAAATAGCAGACCTACAAGCTCGTAGCGCGCCACTCGGTGGCGCGCTATGAGCTTGTAGATCTGCTATTTTTCAATAGCTAAAGCATAACATAATGCTAACACCAAAAGGGGTTCCCGCCCAAAATGGATAAAATTAAAAGGTTTCTCGTCAACGATTTGCTGATCTAGATTTGTTGGGGTCGTTTAGAAGAGCAGGACTTGCCTGCCAGGATGCTCATCTAGTGTAGTAAGACTGATTGAGAGTGAGAAAGATTCAACACTTGCTGTCTTCATTCAGTTATTCTGTGTGTGTGTGAGTGTATTTGTGTATATTGATATAATGTTCATGGTAACACCTAACACTTTCGTAAGCATGTGCATTGTGCGTGAGTGTACAGTACATGTTGCTATGTTTCTGCCTACTGTAAGTATTATAATGGATTGTAAAAGAAGCATGCTGACTACAGTAGCTAAAGGGAGCTGCTCTCACCACTCGTGTGTGTGTGTGTGTGTGTGTGTGTGTGTGTGTGTGTGTGTGTGTGTGTGTGTGTGTGTGTGTGTGTGTGTGTGTGTGTGTGTGTGTGTGTGTGTGTGTGTGTGTGTGTGTGTGTGTGTGTGTGTGTGTGTGTGTGTGTGTGTGTGTGTGTGTGTGTGTGTGTGTGTGTAACGGAGAGAGAGAAAGAGAGATAGAGAGGAGAATTCAATGACTGTACTGTATGTGTTCTTGCTGTGTCATCACCGCAACTGATTGGGCATTTGTTTGGTTGTTTGTGTACATGCATTCAGTGGCACGTGACTGCCTGCAATGTTCAACTCTGCATCAGAAATCATTATCTCCGCCAGGCCGGACAGCCAAAGGCCGGAAACGATGTTTCTGTCCGTCCGTGTGTGTGACTGTCCATATGTCTGTGTGAAGTGTGAACTGCTAATCTTCTGGCACCATAAGGAACTGTGTGGGCACTTCTCTAGGGCACTTCTCTAGTTCAATTTGTTTTCAAACTGTGTGTCTGTGTGTTAGAGATGAATGATATACGAATTAGAAGGTTTAGGTTTTCTCAGTGGAGCAGAGAATCTCATTATGTTATCAATAATGTCCAAATAGGAAGTTCCACACAGCTGCATATTTGGGAAAGACTGGTTAAGTGGATCAAAATGTGAAAAATATTCACTTTTTTGTTTTAGGGAAATAAATACAATAGTTTTGTCTATAATTGTATTAGGAAAGGAAAAAGAAAGTCGGTGCTAATCAGTGTAGTGGTTTGTGAGATTACACACACACACACACACACACACACACACACACACACACACACACACACACACACAAAACACAATCTGAACGTAATGATTTTAGACGGTGAATTAGGCCTAAGGCAGTTCAATACTCTGACTCAACGTGACACCTCTGTGAACACAGAATGTGTGTGCAAAACAGTTACCAAGAAGTCATTCAATCGTTATTATTCATCAGAATGGATTTCACTGTTTTACTGTTTGCCTTAGATACAGTAACAATTTGCGATGCTAAAGTGTGTCTGTGTGTGTGTGAGTCGGGTGCGTAAGACAAACAAAAGACCAATAAGGGTAACAGGTCAGGTCGCCCCAATTCCATCTCGCCCCAGATTCTTTCCGCCGACCTCACGCCGACAGCTCGGTGCGGCGGTTCTTGTATTCTTTATTTTGTTTTACTGAGAATAAGGTTAGAAATAAGTTTAGGGTTAGGCATAGTTTTACTGGGGTTAAGTTTATGAATAGGGTTAGGTTTAGGCATCTCGTTTTACTGAGGTTGAGGTTAGGAATAAGGTTAGGTTTAACCGTTTAAGCATAATTTACTTAGATTACTTTAGGAATACCAGGCCGCGCTGTTCTGCCGGCTGTACGCCCGGGGCGAGTTGGTAAAGGGGCGAGCAGTCTCGTATTCCCAAGAAGTATAGTATACAACATGCACTGCCTCCTCGCATGGTTACCTCAATAGGCTTTGCTCACAAATAAGTTAGTATTGAGTACTGGAGCAATGGAAAAGCACTACATGTATGTTATGGGCTGCGAGGCCTATATTGTATCTGTGCTAAGCTTGGACAAGTTGGACCTGGCAGAATTTAGGGCAGTGTGTAAAAGTCAGACACTGGCATTGCTGGCATTTCGAGAGAGAGAGAGAGAGAGAGAGAGAGAGAGAGAGAGAGAGAGAGAGAGAGAGAGAGAGAGAGAGAGAGAGTCGGGGGCTGGGCAGGGGGTGAGTGGGTAGAGGTGTCAGAATATCTCACACTCAAGTGTTTGTTTACATACACTTGCGTGTGAAATGTCAGGTGAAAGATGATGAGGAATTTTAACATGGAGTCATCCCGTTACCCAACACACACTTTCCCATCCCAATGATCCCATACAGGGTTCTTATGGGTCATACCTCTGTTAGTCATGTACAGTATGCAACTATGCATACTTCCATACAGTATATGTGCCTGGCTGTAATGCAGTTGGGGCGTTGCTGTGTAAGTGCGCACACACACACACACACACACACACACACACACACACACACACACACACACACACACACACACACACACACACACACACACACACAGTGGTGCAGTAGATTTGTCAGTTGCGATGAAACATACTGTACAGGAACATTCTGGGGTTATTTTCAGTGTGTTCCTGAACCCATGCCTAATATCCTCGGTAGAATAACATCCAGTCTTTGTTTTGTTTTATTTAGGCAGGGTTCATCATAACTTCATGAGTGCTACAGCACTCCCAGCTGATGCCAATATTTCCAACAACATCTATCTAATGATCTAATGATATGCAAGGAAATCCGTCCTATTCACCCTGTCTGGCTGGCTGGGACTGAGTTAATGTTTTATGAGTGTTTGAGTTTGTTAGATGTTTGTTAGCCTTGTTTTTTCATGTCTGTAGCGTATGACTATATTGTTGCCTTATTGTAATCACATTAACGTGTGAAAATGTTGAATTGATTTGTTTCCCTCCTGGAAAGTATGTGTTCCCTCCCTGGTGCTGGAGCTATTCTTAGAGCTGAAGGCTTCCCCGAATTGCTGCCTACACCAGGCGGCTCTACAGTCCACTTCCTGCCTCGAGACTCACAATTCAATTCCTGTTGTTTTTGTAACGGTTTAGGGAAGTGTGTGTGTGTGTGTGTGTGTGTGTGTGTGTGTGTGTGTGTGTGTGTGTGTGTGTGTGTGTGTGTGTGTGTGTGTGTGTGTGTGTGTGTGTGTGTGTGTGTGTGTGTGTGTGTGTGTGTGTGTGCGCGTGTGCGTGTGCGTCCAGAGACGGTGTGCTAGAATGTGTGAGACGTACCTGACAGATTTGAGACAGTAATCACTCATGCATGATAATGATGATAATGTGTGCATGGGGATGTTTATAGCTTAGGTGAAGCCAGGGCATTATGGGTGCGAATAGGAACAGATTTGTTTGTTCGCTCTATTCAGTCTACTAGTCTAGTAAGATTATAGGAAGTAACTACTTGTTTTGGATGGACAGTGGACTGTCAGAGGATGCAATCTGTCTCAATAGCAAAACTTAAGTGGATGGAGTGTCCATACCAGACTATACAGACTATACACATCATATATATCTATGATGTGTCTGATAATCCATTTAATTAAAAATAATATTGTAATTTTTGAGAGGCGCTAGCCTCTTAAAAAAATATGTGTAGTTTTATGTTATAAAAGTTATAAAGTTATAAAATTATAATACACAAGGGTATTAAGCAGTGTGTGATTTTTTTTTAAATGATCTTATAGGTGTGCAAAAACTATCAATATCAGACATTATCATTTGCAATTGCATATTCATTGGATTACTGAGGTAGGATGACTGTAGGATTTGTTGCAGCCAGAGGAAAATAGTCTACATAATATATTGGTGTTGAATTGATGCCTATAATTTCTCTTTTTCATTTATCCAGTCATGTTAAAATACTGTTTATTTCCATATTTGTGCCTTCTTAGTGACTGTGCATGTCTGAAGTGTTGGGCTGAACAGTGACTCACCCACATCCTACATCCTGTTATACTTTCTGTAAAGGTGTGTGCCCCCTTGACCGTGTATTGTTCACCACATTTTCCAGGTGTCTGTTTATAAGGGATAGTTCTTTTTGTTCTATAAATGTTATTAATAGCCAGGCCTGTACATATTTTTAACTCTGCCATTGTTGGCTAGAGGCAATTCATTTGATTATGGGTGAGGTTGTTAAAGAAAATAGAGCTTCCTTCTGAGAGAGAGGAAGTTACTGCAAAATTCCTGACATTGGTGAAATTCTACTCGGGTGGGGTTTGGATTGAGTTCTTGGCAGGCAGGCAGGCAGGCAGACAGACAGACAGACAGGCAGGCAGGCAGGCAGGCAGGCAGGCAGGCAGGCAGGCAGGCAGGCAGGCAGACAGACAGACAGACTTCTCTGACATTTACGCCGTAAATCTATGGATGAATACAAACACAAGTAAAGTACACTGGCACTCTGAAATTAGCCCTTCTCTAAGTCCATCCCCAACCCGTCCTTGTCCAATAGAACGTTAGCAGCCAGGAGACCTGGCATGTCCCCCATAGACATGCATGTTAAAGGACGGGATTTCTCCATATAAATAATCGATCATTTCAGTAGCAAGAGCATCAAAATGTCTTCTAAATCTAGTCAACCACGCCTGCAGTAGGCTATGCACTGGACACATTTTAATTTGCATGACATTATTTAAATAAACTAGAAATACGAGGAAATGACAGAGGGAGAAATCAACTTTTAACGACCACCCGACAGGAGTTTTCATGTTGCACGGTAAGACTACGGTCATTAGTATTATTTCCATCACCTGGGTTGGTCAGTTGGTCAGCCATGCAAAATAACATTGACAGCTATGATGTGGCGAAAGCTTGACCTGCATACCAACAGTTGCTAAACTATTTGGATTGGCATTGGACAATCGCTTTGGGGTGGGATTTAGTGAATGGCTAGCCGCTAATTGTCCTCATGAAAATCATTCTATGCTCTTGCACTCAACCTCCACCCTGCTCTCTCCCACCTGTGTGAGAATGCTGGTCGTTGACTAGTGCTACTGTACAGTTAAGCATTCAACTCCCTTGTGTCATCCAAGCTTGTTACCGATCTCAGACATGACTACTCAATGCCACCCCATATACAAACTGAATCCTGCGGTCTCGTGACAGACCGCAGGTGGTGCAGACCGGCACTAGCACCGCCTCCACACACTGACTCGCCGTGTAACTATGTACACCTCTAGGTTCTTCTTGTTTTAACCCAATTGACCTGCTCCATCTTCTTTCCTGACAGACCAAAGGGCGGAGAGATGGCATGGTGTCGTCCAATGAGAACAGGCGCCGCCGGCCTCTGTCGTCGGGTGAAGTGGAGGGCATGGCATGGCATGGTCCTCGAACCGTGCTCCTCCAGAAGAACTCGCAGGGATTCGGTTTCACGCTGCGCCACTTCATCGTTTACCCGCCCGAGTCCTCCGTCCACACCAACATCAAGGTAAACATACACACTGAGTCCTCCGTCCACACCAACATCAAGGTAAACATACACACTGAGTCCTCCCTCCACACCAACATCAAGGTAAACATACACACTGAGTCCTCCCTCCACACCAACATCAAGGTAAACATACACACTGAGTCCTCCCTCCACACCAACATCAAGGTAAACACACACACTGAGTCCTCCGTCCACACCAACATCAAGGTAAACATACACACTGAGTCCTCCCTCCACACCAACATCAAGGTAAACACACACACTGAGTCCTCCCTCCACACCAACATCAAGGTAAACATACACACTGAATCCTCCCTCCACACCAACATCAAGGTAAACATACACACTGAGTCCTCCGTCCACACCAACATCAAGGTAAACATACACACTGAGTCCTCCGTCCACACCAACATCAAGGTAAACATACACACTGAGTCCTCCCTCCACACCAACATCAAGGTAAACACACGCAGGGATCTTCACTAGAAAAAATAAAGAGTAGCTCTCAGTCCCACTCCCAGTTGAGTGTTCAGAAGAAAGTCTGGAGTACTCGGAAGTTCAAAAAAGTATAATGAAGGTGCTCTTTGGTTCGGGACTGTAAACGTGCAACAAAGGAAAAAAAGACAAGGAACTATTCTGGTGAAAAAAGTTAAAAAGCCTTTATTGATGTGGCTATTTATTAATGGAATAAAAAAAACGTGGATAACCCACACGTAGGAGCTTCACAGCCTTCTTCAGGGTACCCGATTGACTGTCTTTGGTGTGAGCCCAAAACCCAATCAAAGCACAGACTTTGACAGTAACCTTTATCAGTGATATTTGTGCAGGTGAACCTGATGTGAATTAATCTCCATACTGGATCCCAGGCTGTCTGTTGGGTCTGAAGTTCAGAAAGACATAGCAAATACAAGGCCTGTTGCGGCTAACAGATATTTTCATATATCTATATACTAGTTCTTACCCGTTCTGAATATATGAACACCAAATGATGTACAGTGTGGGTAATGCGATGTAATAGATCACATTACTGATAGGGTGGGAATTGTTAACAGATGATCTTGGGAAGTTGTGTTGGGCACAAATAAGTAGGCTAATGTAATTATGTAAGATGGATGGTTGCCATTGGTTGGATAGACAGACGGACGGACGGACGCCTGTATGTATTTTACAGGTAGTATTTTACCGACGGCACGGGATCTGTGTTCCCCCTCCGTCGAGTGGTGGATTATATTATTGATATGTTATGATCCAACAGATATAAAAGTACACAGTAATGTAACTTTGGGGAGTGTAACCAAATCATCCAAATGGACATGTTGTGGTGTCGAAACACACACCTTTAGGCGAATACAAGACAACTCACCCCGGTGCCTGCCCGTTTTTCCTCCCGGAATTTTCCCCAGTGAGGGGGATAACTTTGTAATATGCTATTGGCTGTTTGTATTCTTTTTGGAAAAATATAAAAAGATACTCCTGTGGAAAGGCTATATTATTTTACTTATATTGACCCTATAAACAATTTAGTATTATTTAGTATATGTAAGGTTTTTCCCACTCAAATGGTACCTCGTCAGATAATACCCACATAGCCTACAACAACTTCTGTGAACAGACTTCACTGTAGTAGCTTTTCATAAATATATTTGTACTTAGGCTGTCTGCTGTCGTGAATGTTTATAGTTAGAGAAACACACAAAATCTGCTCTCCCACCGACGTCATGTGTCCGTTTATCTCCAGCCGTACAGACTCCATTTGACGCGTCTTATCTACTTTAATACCCACATAGCCTACAACAACTTCTGTGAACAGACTTCACTGTAGTAGCTTTTCATAAATATATTTGTACTTAGGCTGTCTGCTGTCGTGAATGTTTATAGTTAGAGAAATTCAAAGTCCAGCCGTCTGCTGTCCAGCCTCTCCCACCCCTCACTGGGGAAAATTCCGGGAGGAAAACGGAAAAGGGGTGAGTTGTCTTGTTACCCCTTTAGGCTACTGGGAAAGTACGTGTGCATCACAGACTCACAGTGCATGTGTGGATGTCTGGATGATAACACACGGAGGAGGAGGAGGGGGACGGACAGTGTGGTGTTGAAACAGCGCATGTGTTCATGTTAACGCACGTAACGTTGGCTGCTAATTCCCCCGTCCAACGTTATGGCTGCTAAATCCCCCGTCCTGGGCGGAATGGGTGTCGGAAAAACCCTGTTTGTATTTGTCTGGCACGGCGAATAAATGGTAAATGGTGCATTTATATAATATAATTTATCCAAGGCGCTTTACATAGATGTGCATTACATTCACCCATTCACACACACATTCATACACCGATGGCGGCGGAAACCATGCAAGGCACCAACCAGCACATCAGTAGCAATTAGAGGTTCAGTGTCTTGCTCAAGGACACTTTGACACTAACTCACACAGATAGTGGCAGCAATTTTTGGGCGCTTGTAAGCATTTCACATTGAAGCGAGAGCACAGGGCCGTCTGGCGATAGGTGCGTGTAGGCTCGCCGTGCATGTGGCGTCGTGAGATGGGCCCCTAAGCGAGCAGCAGTCTTGCTCTCTTTTGGTTATCTCACTTTGTGAGATGTTTTACATACATAATGAAGAATGAATTCTAATACAACTCAAGTGCACGCACGCACGCACGCACGCACGCACGCACGCACGCACGCACGCACGCACGCACGCACGCACGCACGCACACACACACACACACACACACACACACACACACACACACACACACACTTATTTCCTGAGGCTTCTTTATGACCTACTGATGGATTCTAGCCTAGGAGCAAAAAATAAATCTCATTAAAATAATCTAATTAAAAGAAAAAACAGGATGATTCACTTTTTGACCCATATTCTTTACCATCAATATTTTTTTGCCTTTTTTTTCCCTGAACCAAGGAGTGTGTGCCGAATTTTGGAAAAAGGTAGTAGCAAAATATATGTTTTGAAAATCTTCAAAGCAGAAATAGGCTGGACCTTTATGAGAAGTTGTGTCGCAATCCAGAGACAAATATCTTTGGCTCCTAGAATCCATCAATAGGTCCTAAAGAAGCCTCATGCTAAATTTGCCGCTTTTATCCGCTTCGTAGCGGTAATGTTAAAAAATGTCATTAAGCCACTGGACCATAATGGACACTAGATGATCAGCCCTGTAAACTAACCTTATGCGATGAGCCATGCTACAGCTAATCTACTAAGCTAACCTTTTAGAGCTGCAGGGTTAAACCTGTACCAGCTGACGGGGTCATGAGGTCAATAGAGATCCTAGAGGGACTTAAAAGGCGATTCCACATCTTTGAGCCACACAATTGCAGCCTCAGCAAGTTCCAAGAGACTTTGATGTTGTTGAACTTACACTAGAGGTTCCCAACAGTTTTACTGTTGAGATTTGATACAAACCATTCTTCTACTTTTACTGAGTCTTTAACAGAATATAAATCTTTTGAAATTAGCTGCAATGAAATATCTCATGGTCAATGTGAAAAAATACCAATCATCTACCATTATAAACCACGTTGTGGCTGGTATTTCTTAGTTTTTATTACATGGCTTGGTTGAATGCTTGATTCTGATTGGTCAATCGCTTAATTCAGCGGTGAGTTATCTCATGATAATGACCGCTCCGCTGTATAATGACCGCTGCCTAATCAAACCCTCTGAGCACCACCAGCTGCGCGGCTGCGCCCGCTTGATTTACTGCCGTTTCCAACATAACAGCCATGTAAACACACACACTACTGACACACAATGTAATTTACAGCTAAACATTGCTCTTAAAAATGTTTTTGAAAACATTTGAGCGAGAAATAGACGAAGCAGCTGGACCCGAAAATGGATTCTATTTGATCAACTCACTTCCTTGTTTTCCGACAGTGCTTCAGCCCTGCAGCTGGGCAGACGCAGCCAGCGCGAAGTTATGGAATACTTTTTTTGTTGTGTTTTGGATCAATGGATTAATTTATGTTAGTTAGCCATGTAATAAGCGGGATAATATCTGGCTAGGTGGTCATTGTCGGGATATAATTCACCTTCAGGGAGTAACCACCTCGGCTTCGCCTCGGTGGTTAAACTCCCTGTCGGTGAATTATCTCCCGACAATGACCACCTAGCCAGATATTATCCCTTACATAATGTACTTTCGTGTTTGCCATGTTACCAGTCACATGG
>NC_136805.1:20131440-20163940 GCF_951216825.1 Electrona antarctica
CACCCTCCTTTTCCACCACCAGGCAGCAGCTGCCTCCCACGGCCATGACTCCTATTGGCTGGGAGGGTGGGGAGGCGTGTCCGGGCCAGGAAGTAGGTCATGCTCAGAGAGCTTGCTGGCGGCCTACGCCGATTACGAACACAGCTATGGCCGCTCGGTGGAAACATTAGCGGAAGCCTCCGCAATGGTCTCGCAGCCTCCCTCGCACGTGACAAAAGCTGGTGAGGAAAAAGACAGGAAAGGCTCTAACGACCAGCATCATCAGACCGTGGTTATGTCCCCTTTGGCGACCATTGTCACAGCGCCTCCCAGTGGGAGGCTGAGTGGACAGCAGGTAGCCGAGCCCCAGACCAGGAGGGTGAAAGAAGACGAGCTGGTGGGCTACAAGAGCTACAGTCCGTCCTTCTGCCGCAAGGCCGACCACATCCTCCAGCAGGCGCACTCCTTCAGGGAACCCGGCTACAGTGGCACGCATCTCCCCTGGAACGCCAGTAACAAAAGCAGCCCGACAGACAGCGAAGGAGGGATCGAGCCCCGGCCCAAGTCGACACCAACCCTGCTCACATCAGAGGAGGAGAGGGAGGCTGTTTCCCTTGTCCCCTTCAACCAAGATGTAATCCTGAGGCAAAAGCCGCCCTCGGGACGGCGTACAACCATCCACAGCCTTCGGCACCCCAACTATGCGACGACTGTGGACTCACATGAGCCCCCCGGTTTACTGCCATCTTCTGGGACTGTCGAAACACTGTCCCCTGTCTCCGGGGGTCCGAGCACCAACCGCAGGGCCAACGGTAGCCTGGCACCACACACACATGACTCCCTGTCCTCTATTCCATTTATAGGTTAGTGCCCTCCTCTCATTTGCACCTACAGTGTAACCTTTGTGAGTCTGTGCTATGTACTGTATGCCCTCATGTATGTCATGCATACAACATTTTGTATGTATTTATAGTTATTTTGTGTATACATGAACAATGTTTATGTGTAACTTAAGGAAATACCTTGTCGATTTCAAACTTAAACTCCTTTGTTCTGATGTGACATTGATAATATAGTGTCAAGAAAATGTCTTCTGTGTATGAAATGTCGCCATCACAAAACAATGACATCGTTTTACACACTTTTGACAAATGTTTCGTGTCATCAAACAACAAAATCTGAACAAAGTCTTTGCCACGCTATTGCATTATTATCCTCACATCAGAATAATAAGATTTAGGTTGAAAATCATTGAAGTTTCCCTTTAAATAATGAATAAACTCAACCCCTGTTATCCCCACTCACTTGTGGACACCCCCCCCCCCCTCCTCCCACCAACAACAACCCCCCCCCCCCCCCCCCCCCCCCCCCTGCTCCCACCCCCCCACCCACACATTTGACCTCCACGACCCCGCAGATGAACCCAGCAGCCCCACTGTTGACCGGCGGGCCCGCCACGTGCCTGCCAGCGCTGTGGTGTCCACCTCCAGTGCCCAGTCCTCCACTGTGGCCGCCCTCCCTTCCACTACCGTCACCCCCACCCAAACCTCCTCCTCCCCCTTTGTCCAACTCCGTTTTCAGGAATGCAGTGAGTGACACTTAACCGTCTCGTATCCTCTCTCATCTCCATACTCCAAAACCCCCCTGTCTCATCAACCTCAAATGTAAAGGGATACAGTGGCATTATAGTATTCAAAAGTTCTATTTCAAACACACCCTTTTTTTCTTTTGAGCCACAGATTTATAATGTCAGTGTATTCCTTTAATATACATTTAACACCTTAATCCCTCTCTTTGCTCATGTCTTGTCTCATATTCATCACTCACACTTCTTAAGGTGGCCTTACACTAGCCGATAATCGGGCATTTTTGACGCTCGGGGGGTGCCCGACCGCTCAAAGCGCGATCGGGATCGGCCTGATCAACATCAAGAATGTTTGATATTTGCTCTGCCCCGCTCCAATTATCCTGTAGTGTGTGGTGCTATCAGATTTCAGATTGAAAAAAAAAACGGCTAGTGTAAGGCCACCTTTACTGTAACAAAGCATCCTTCATTTTGTTATTAAAATCCATTCACATTTTGATCTATACAAATTTCAATAACACAATAGTCTTGTACAGTATATCGTCACTGTCGAGTGGAAACCTTGTATGTCCAAAACCGTTATTAGGTTTTATAAAGAATCAATAGTGAAAATAGCCAATCTACAAGCTCACATCTAGAAGCTCACAACGCATTGCGCTGCGTTGTGAGCTTTTAGATCTGCTATTTTCACTACTGTTGTGTGACACTCTAGTAGTATGATGTAGGCTTTCATTTATGAAATGGAGGTTTCTAGCCCGACAGCAACGATATATAGTTTGTGTCTGTATGTTTCATCCTTACCTTCTTTTGTTTTCCTTTCTTGAATACTTTTGGCTCGTTCAGGTAGTATCAAGGGTCGCCGGTCTTCCTACCTGCTGGCCATCACCACGGAGCGCTCCAAGTCATGTGATGAGGGTCTCAACTCATTCAGGGAAGAAGGACGTGTCTTTGCGTAAGTTTGGACTTATAATATACAATATTTATTTTGCAGGTTTGTCAGAGGGGAGGTTAACGACATGAACTCTAGGCGTGCCACTTCTGGGTTCTGAACATTTGACAAAAAATAGCAGATCTACAACTGTGGCTATTTTCATGAAAGAGAGTTGGTGTAGAGGGAAAAAAAGGAGCGTATCAAGTATAGACCACAGGGGGATGCCAACACAGTATGGGGTTTAAGTAGTTTCTATATTTCTGTCTGGTTTAATAGTTTAATATCTTAAAAGATCAAACATTCTCACACTGTTTGATCTCTTTTTACTCTTTTAGTACTCTTTTAGTTTCTATAATAAATGATTTTGTAGACTGCAAGAGCAGTTTGCAGGAATGTTTTAATTTGAATTCAATGTATCGCCTTCAGTCAATTATTAAAAGTTTAAATTAATTTAATTTGATTTATTTTGAGATGACAGATATGTATTGAATGTCCCTACTTGTGCAAAATGCTGCCTAAAGGTCATTTCAGATGGGCAGAGTGTGATGCAGACAGGTCTGCTCCAGGTCTGCTCATAAGA
The DNA here is from genome assembly GCF_951216825.1 of Electrona antarctica. NCBI lineage: Eukaryota > Metazoa > Chordata > Actinopteri > Myctophiformes > Myctophidae > Electrona > Electrona antarctica. The sequence goes on from NC_136805.1 coordinate 20,134,516, forward strand.
GGCGCGACAGACAATGCAAGCGTAAACAAAAAGCTCAACTCAATCCAGATCTAGTCAGTCTGCGTGTGCACGAAACAAGAACGCCCGTGACAATTTCACGGGACCATGCCCACCTAAATACACTTGGGTTGTCGCCACTCAACCTCTCCGCTCGTACAAAGAAAACACAGGCCTCTCATTGAAAATGAATTACAAGGTGCGTTATTCGTTGCCCATCCGAAAGGACCTTTACTGTAAATACTAACAAAAAATGTGTTAACTTTTTCTCTGTTTTTCACAGGAGATTGCCAAAAAGGGTCAAGAGCTTTTTCACTGATGGGGTGAGTCCACATAGCATTGATTATCTCATGTTAAACCTTCATCAGGCCGTTAACTTCCCCCATGAATCATGCAATATCATCCATGAAGAAAGTCTTAATTTAGGCCTGAGAGTGTAACAATGCACCAATTTGTTTGACATTTAACATATTTACTGTGTGCTTCAGTCTCTGGAGAGTCTGCGGGTCCAAGAAGAGGCCAGGTCAAAGCGTCACTCAACCTCTGAACTGGGCACCATTACTTTCAGTGACGTTCGTAAAGAGGGCTGGCTGCACTACAAACAGATCCTCACAGAGAAGGGCAAGGTAACTCGCACACATGTCAGCTAGTACCTTCTGGTACTTATCCACATATCCAGTGTTAACTAGTACCTCTGCTGGCCTTGTAGAGTCTTTGTTAGAGTTGTGTTGTCTAAACTTGCTATACCTCTGTCACCATTTCTGTTACATTTATCATGTTTGGTACTTGGTGGTCGTAGTTGTGGTTTATTCTATTGGTAAATAAAGTGCTTCTCAGTTCTCATACTTTCTCTGAATCTCACACACACACACACACACACACACACACACACACACACACACACACACACACACACACACACACACCTCTACCCACCTTGAGTTGTTTAACGGTTATGTTTCTATTTTTGAATTTTTTTCCGCATCCCAGAAAGTAGGTGTTGGAATGCGTCCGTGGAAGCGGGGCTTCTCCGTGCTGCGCTCCCATTCGCTCTTCCTCTACAAGGACAAGCGGGAGGCGGTCCTTCACGGGGCGGGGGCGGGCCCTGGGCAGGACGAACATCCTCCCATCAGCATCCGCGGCTGCCTGATCGACATCGCCTACAGCGAGACCAAGCGCAAGCACACGCTGAGGCTGACCACCCAGGACTTCTGTGAGTACCTGCTGCAAGCCGAGGACAGGGATGACATGCTGGCCTGGATACGTGTCATCAGAGAGAACAGCAAGACCGACAACGAGGTCAGTTCTCTATGCAGCCTGTGTGCCATTGCAAGTGTGCACGGCATGCACGCACATGCACATACACTACATATTTATGTCTGTATGTAAGCACAACTCACTTCAAGGGAAAGGCTCACTCGACTCAAGGACAGTCTAGAAGAGTTCAGGAGTATACTGGGGCAGATTCAGAAATGCGTAGAAAGGAATATAAAATCTGCACTCTTTGGTTTAACTGCTGCTGCGGATCCATATGAGAACACACACACACACACACACACACACACACACACACACACACACACACACACACAGACAGACAGACACTCGCGCACTCATATTTGGAGTTTTACATTTGTTGCAGGATTTCGGATTCTCAAGGCAAGCACTCATCAACAAGAAAATGAATGATTACAGGAAACAGAGGTAAGCATGTTGCCTTGCATGAATAGTAAAATATATTTATCAACTCAAACTTTATTTATAGAGCACATTTAAAAACAACCAATATTGACTTTACAGAAAATTTGACAAAAATACATAAACCATAGCAGACAAAAGAGGCAAAGAAAACCGAGAGTAAAGAAAGCAAACAAAAATAAATTACACATGTGAAATACCAAACGGACACACAATAAGGGGCACGAATACACACTCACAGTTGAAAGCATAGAAAACAATTTAGTCTTATGCTTTAAAAGCCTCCAGTGACTTGCGGGCACCATGAACATGAAGGAGGCAAGCTATTCCAAAGCCTAGGGGCACCTCTGTTTTTGGGGCGTTTTTTTGCCCAGGCAGAATCAGCTGATTAGCCGAACTCAAGGTTCTAGTTGGGGTGTTGATTGATGAGTGATGATTATTATTATATTATTCACAACTTGGATCTGTTTTCTAAATTTGAAATGTCAGTAAATTTGTAATTCCCGGTCCCTGCCAGAATTATTATGCAAAGTGTAAGAAATTGCATCAACTGTGCATCAAATATTATGACTACTAATACAAATACTCTTCTAAGACCTCACCGTGGGGCCTGCAGCATTTCTGTAGTGTGTGAAGTTCATTAATTAAAGTAATTATCTTCATCTGAGGATGACCTATCCTGGTTGAAACGTGGTTTGCACATAACAGGAAAAAATGTTTCACCTGTTCACTGGCTTTTTCTTTTTGATACATTCAAATACTTTGAACTGCACCAGCAACTGAATTAATGGCTGTGCATAACATTAGCTTTATAACACATGCTTTTCTATGGTATTTGTCAGAAAACATGGAAATAAGAATATATTAGAACAGGACTCTTTATAGTCATTCACTACTTAAACACTGTATATTTCACATATAAACATTGTATATTTCACATATAAATATTGTCATATTGTTCATCTTTTGACCTTGAGCATGACTGATCGTGTCTCTTTCACTGTGTTTAGTTCCACAGTTAACAAGCCGGATGCATCTCCCAGAGCTCATAGAATGATCCCTCCTTTCCTTCTGGCAAAGACGGACAACGCCTCAATGAACCGCTCCTCCAAACCTGGTGGGTAGAAGCAATAAGATTCAGGTCCAGTGATTATCACTGGGAATTGATAAAACTCTGGCTTACTCATTGACATATCTGTCTAATCATTTGGTCACTGATTCATGAAGCATACTGTAAGTAATTTAAAAAAATGTGTGTGTGTGTGTGTGTGTGTGTGTGTGTGTGTGTGTGTGTGTGTGTGTGTGTGTGTGTGTGTGTGTGTGTGTGTGTGTGTGTGTGTGTGTGTGTGTGTTCAGATGATAACAAGATGTTGTGGGGCATCAACCTTATGAAGAAGAGCAAGAAGACAGGAAGTCCCAAGGCGTTTGGTATCAGACTGGAGGACTGTCAGCCTGCACTTGACCACAAAGTATGCTCAGCTCATTTATTGTTGTGTGACCTATTAGGGGGCGGCATCAATATTATATAAAACAATGACAGTTTGTTCAACCATCACCAAACATATTAAGCTGCAGAAACGTGTCCCGAAAAGTAAAACGTTTTAGAAAATGACCAATATCGGGTGCCAATATTGCAAATTTGCCCTTAATGTAATGAGTATCTGTCCTGCATGTGAATCTATTAATACAATTGTCAATATTCTAGACACATCGCAGCTTTCAACTTCTAATAGATTTTGTTGATTTTAATCCCTGAAGAGCCACTTTGCATGTCTGTATGTTAACTTATGATTGGTTCAGGGGTAAGACGACCAAGTTTAATTTGTAAAGCTACAATCCATCAATTTTATGTCCATTGTCTACTTTTGTCAACGGAGAGTGGTCATTGCATGTCCGAACTACAATAAAGATAGCGGCACAATCTGGTGCACTGTCAGATTCAAATAACTTTATTTAAACTGTCAACTAGCAAATGTCCAACCTGAGGGTTCTGAGCACTATTAAAACACACTACCATTCAGATTGGTGCCACAGCGCCATCTGGTGGAGGGCTCAGAGCGCCACCGCACATGCATTTTCAATTTAGTTTGAAAGCCGATTTGGCCGGAATCTGCAAGTCAGGAAGTAAAAATCTGCTATGTAACATGTCCCGCGATTCATTTAATCCACCCAAAACATACTTTTTGTAATCTAGGATCATATCGTTTAGAGAAATGAGTCGCAAATCAAGCTTGTTTTGACCCAAAAAGAAGAGAAGAAGAGATATTAGCGTTCTAAAAACTGCGTTGCCATAGACGGCATAAGCCAGCGGAATATCCATTTCCGTTTTTTTTTCCCTTCTTTTTTCTCACCGCACCGGAACCGAGTGTTATGAGCGCATACAGGACACAAATGATCACGTAATAGATAAAAAGGCATGATAAAGCGTCATCGGCGGGGAGGTACAGTACATACGAAAATAGGCGTTAAAAGGCGCAATTGGCGATAATGAGTTAAAATATAATAATTCAAATAAGTCCCAGATTGTAGCTTTAAGATGAGAAACTTCATAGTTTACTTACATATTCATATTTTGATAAGATTGACAATTCAAAAAAACTATGTTGTCTAGACAGATGCCAAGTTTGTCATTTCTTGTCATTGTCATTACTTTGTAGCACATTCCAAAATTCCTCCACTAACTCCACCCTGTTCTAGACAAGGGTTCATATCTCATATTCTGAACTTGTATTTTCTAAGTCACCCCTGATAAGGGTGTCTGTACGATTTCCTTCTTGCCCCCCCACACCCTCCGACTGTATGCCTCCCTTTCTTGTCTTCCTGCTTCCTTCCTTCCTTCCTTTCTCTCTCTCCCTCCCTCCTCTGTACTTTCAATCCGTCTTCCTGAATGTCCCTCTGTCCCTGTGCCTGCTGTCTTGCAGTTTGTCCCTCTGATAGTGGAGATGTGCTGTGGTGTGGTGGAGAGCTCTGGTCTGGACTATACAGGCATCTACCGGGTTCCAGGGAACAACGCCATTGTAACCAACCTGCAGGAGCAGCTCAACAAAGGCATGGAGATCAACACCGCCGAGGAGGTGGGGACGGTCATTTAGTGGTGTATCGCGTGCTTCCTGCCGTGTTCATCAGTACTCTTTAGAACGGTTTTATGTATTACTGTATTCATCTATTTACAATTTTAGCACAGTAATAAACAATTACTACAAAACATTCCCTGGGGTAGGTCTGTGTATTCCTCAGACTCACGGACGTCTCTCTCTCTCACACACGCACACACACGCACACACACACACACACACACACACACACACACACACACACACACACACACACACACACACACACACACACACACACACACTTATTTTAATTTAATTTCTTGTCATTTCCACAGAGATGGCAGGACCTGAATGTGATCAGCAGTCTGCTCAAGTCTTTCTTCCGAAAACTGCCCGAGCCTTTGTTTACTGATGGTGAGTCCTATTGTTTAGTCTTTAGTGAATCTGTCATATAGTATTTATATTGGTTCAGAAAAGGGTTCATTGCCATTGAAATGGCAAAAGAATGTAACACAATTCAGACAATGTACTTTTGATAAATAACTTGCGATCAGTATTTACTTTTGTGTTTTTATATGGTTGTTTGTATAGTCTGTTTGGTGTTGTATGTCTTATAGTGGACCACAATGGAAATAAACGTCGTCTTTTTCGTGTCTAATCCACGTTGGCGCTTGATTGGTGAAACTGTGTTTTAAATCGCCTGTCAATTAAGTATTTATTGTACGGTATCCATCTATGTCTCAGATATATGATCTGTGTTTACAGATAAGTACATTGATTTCATTGATGCCAACCGGATAGAAGATTCAGATGACAGACTGAAGACCATGAAGAAGCTGGTATGTGACATGAGCTACTGTAGAAGTAAACATCACACACCTGCCGATCCAACCAATATGTCCATACATAGGCATATATAGATATCCAGTTGTCCAGAACCGCAGATCCCACCGATATGTCCATATATGGGCATGCCAATATATGGGCATATACTGATGACATGTCCATATGGGCATAACAGGGACAAAGCCTGACAGTGAAAGTGAAATTCACTATTAAATATTAATGAGTACATTCATATAACTTTGGGCACTCTATTTGGAAAACGGTAGCATTTTAAAGGGTGCAATTGTGTTTTATCTTTTTCTTCCTTTCTTATCATTGAGAAGTAAGATGCAGGTTTCTACATAGGTTCTCAGAATTATTAGCACTGGGGACAGTTCATCAGAGCCTGTATAATGGTAAATGTAACCTCTCTAACTGTCCTCTGTACCTGTTTCCCTGCTCCTCTCCCAGATTCATGACCTCCCAGACTATTACCATCACACCCTCAAGTTCATGGTGGGCCATCTTAAGAAGGTGGCAGATAACTGTGACAAGAACAAGGTGGGTGTCGGCCTTGTCTCAATGGACTGCATTTTCACATAATGCTCTGGCTCTTGTGTTTTTCTGTAGGGTGAATACTGAATATCATAACTGGTGTTCTTCAGCACAAGTAGTATAGTTGTTACAGTTATTACAGTAGTACTAAAACCAGGAAGCAAGTTTACCACCGGTCTCATGGCCACATTTATTTCTCAAACATACATTTTGAAAGTGGTTTTGTGGTTTTGTTTACAATTAACTGCATATGTGTAATAATAAAAAAGTGTGTTGATTTGTCTAGAATTTTCTTTTTTTCTTCATTTGTTCTTAATTTATTCAAAACCCAATTCAAAACTTTAATTGGAAATTTGCCATAGGAACCAAGGTGCAGGTAACTTCTGCCTCATCAAAGTTGGTATTGTGACTTTATATAATAATTGTCAATTACTTGCATGAGAGTGAGAGAGGTGGTGGACTTGGACCGTTTGAGGGTCCAATGGAGTTGAGAGGTTTTGTCCAAAGCGCTTTGATACTTTTCATTGGTTCAATATTATTTTTAACCAACACCCAGACATAAATGATATTCAATAGCATTGATCTATGGTACAAATAAAATAATGGAGTTAGGTGGTTTCCTCCCGACAGCAACGATATGCAAACTATACTGTTCAATATACTTTCATATATTCATGGAAGTAGTTTGGCTTGTATTTAGCGACACCTGGTGACAAAAATACATTACTGCAGCTACATTGCGTGGAAAACTTGGAAGACTTTTCTAATGTACCACTTCATATTTTTGACAATTATGGAGATTTAACAAGTTAGCCATGGGATAGTGCACTGTGAGCAAGTCAGTTATGTGAAAAAAATCACACCCGTGTGAACTGAGTGGTGTAAGGTCTTATATAGACTGATCAACTGTGGTCTGACGTAATGTCTGACGTAATGAAATCACACCCGTGTGAACTGGGTGACCATAGCAACCATGCTCATTTTTTGGTACGAACAGACACGTAAACTAACAAAGCTAGTTGGTACGAACAGACACGTAAACCAACAAAGCCAGTTGTAGGAGTGGTTTACACCACTCAAAAACATGCTTCCATGTGGTAAATGTGCATTGTTCCCATTTTCCGTTCCATTTACATGCGATCATAAAATCGTTGGTGTCTAGATGGAGGCTAGAAACCTGGCACTGGTGTTTGGCCCGACGCTGGTGAGAACGTCAGAGGACAACATGACTGACATGGTCACCCACATGCCTGACCGCTACAAAATTGTGGAGACACTCATCCTGCACGTAAGAAGCACCTACCCACATCTACTCACTCACTTACAGTACTTAAAGCAAAGGAATCTGCAACAAAGTGCCTCTTTTATGTAAACATAAGATATTTTTATGTTATTCATGTTATCATGTTATTCAGTTATGTGACGCACATGCGCCATCGAGTGACAAGTTCTGACAACACTGTATTTTTTAATTCAACAGCATGACTGGTTCTTTGGTGAAGGAGAGCTGGAAAATGATGAAAAGGTATATCACCACAGTGGAACTGTCGTGTCAATATCATGCCTTATTGGATGGAATAGTTTTGACTCATGTTGTGTGCGTGTGCGTGCGTAGGCTCCAGAGGATAAGAGGGACTCACTACCTGCACCCAACATTGACCACCTGCTGTGCAACATTGGCAGGACAGGCATGCCAGGAGAGGCATCAGGTGAGACAGGACATGGAGCACATTTTATTGCATAAAAGGTTTAAAAGGTTTAAGAAATATATATATATATATATAAATAAAATGTTGCTCTGCAGTAGAGTGTTCTCGGTTTAACTGTGTATAATTGTATATTCACAGCTGTAATCTTTGCTACTTTATGTAGCCTATCGCGCCTACAGAAGCTATGCTATATAATTTACAAAGATGCCATTTCTATTAGTTTCAGCTAAATGTGTTTTCATGTGGTCTATAAGTAGTAGTCACTACACTACAGTGACAAGTAGTGTTTCATGGATCAGGTCATATTTTCAGTCAGGAGTTAATTAATTAATTACTCTTGAAACTTTAACCTCCACTACCAGTACTCCCAAATATTGCATAGCCAGACGATCAGAGATCTCTGCTTATTGATACATATAGTGACATGACATCTGAATTCAAATGGATTAAAACTGCTTGGAAACGATATTCGGAAATAAAAAAAACAACAGCATCGCAGAACCAATGCAAAGACTTTAGGGACAGTTCCTTCATATGGGACGATATCAGGATTGGTTTTCAAAGCAGTGGGCGTAGGTTTGTTACCACAGTTCTTTTTCTGGCGTCCGGGCCCTTTCATTGCTTTTAGATTTCCACAGATGTATCAGTAAGCAGAGATCTTTGATCATCTGGCAATGCGAGACTGCCCAGATTTAGACTTGAAGCAAATGTATTCATCGTTGCACAACCACGTCCCTAAAATGGTCCACTGTCATTCAGTGTTGACGTACAGTATGGGTCCACTACTCCACTTTCATGCAGTGGCCCTTTTTCTTTAATCATTTCCTGCTGCATTTTTTTCTCCAGCTGTTCTTCTGTCTGGATATTTATGATGTTTCCTACTTTTTCTTACTGTTTGCTTCGGGACCTTTCGACCCTCTCTTTCCCTAGCTGAGACAGTGGATCAACCTCTTCGGTAGGACCATGTCTCTCTCTTTGTGTCTGTGTGTCTGTGTTGTGTGTTTGTTTTATGCTCATTTCCTGGCTTTATTTGTCTTGTTTTCCCACCCAACAAACTGTCTCCTTTCCGTAGTACTAGTGTTAAATTGAAAAGTGAACACTGGTCATAACATGGTCTTGTACTTTACTTTTACCGAACAACTAGAACAGTTACTAGATGGTTTTATTTTTTGTGGTTTGGAATATATATTATTTGGAGCTGTGGTGCTTTTGCATATTGCTATTAGAGAAAAACCAAACATCTGCAAAAACTAAAAATGTCATAATACTTGATTTTCAAATTTTCTACTAGGCTATTTATTTTCTATTATATTTAATTTCATTTTCAAAAAGTGCAAGGAATATTTGACTGTCTACCAAAGAATAGGACAGTTGTCTATGGTTGCAGCTGTAAGGCTGATGGAGGTGCAGGTACAGCTAGGGGTACAGGACAGGTATAGGGGTTTTAAATGTGAAACTCAACTACAGTAATCCAAGGATATTTGTCACAATGGCTGGTGTTCCCTTTTAACATTGCAGTTTTGTGTGCTGCTGTGATAAGCCTTTCATTTAATACTACTGATACTACCACTGTCACTACCATTCTGTGCTGATAACATGATTTAACTCAATTCCTCCCCCTCACTTGCATACAGATTCCACCACCAGCGATTCAGTTAAGTCAAAGGTAAGAACCCATTGCATCTTGATCACCTGACATTTGTATACATTCTTTGTTTCCTTGATGAGTCTATGAAGTCCATATTATATCTTGCATATTTTATATCTCTCAATGACACTGGGGATTAATAATTATCTTATCTAGCCCTCAGTATTTACTCTTCACTATACTGTATAATCACAAGATGATGTTATGGGCTCTGCGTTTCAGATTTCTTCAAGCTCCAAGAAGGACCTCAATGCCAGAGACTTTCTCCCCATGTCACTCATCTCTGCTGTGACCCGGAAACGTAAAAAATGCCCTAGCACCTCCCACCCGGGTAGCAGCACCGACGAGGACTCTGAGCATGAGCCGGTCAAGGCCAGCAACTACGGGGGAGGGGACAGAGAAGAGAAGGAGGAAGAGGAGGATGGAGAAGAGGATGTAGTCAAGAGAGAGCGTACCCCTCCCAGAGAGGAAACAAGGGATAAAGGGATGGAGGCTAGAGAGGCTATGGAGGCCAAACCATCCTCTGCTGGAGCAGAACGGGTTGACAAGGGGAAATGTAATGAAAGGGGGGGCAATGGGAAGAACTTGGAAAAGGACTGGAGGCAGCATGAGAGCATGGCCTCTGCTAGGGTGACACCCCAGCCTCGGCCCCACAGTTTCCTCTACTCGCATCACCCTCTCCCAGCTAGTGTTCGCGCCACATACCCAAGACCCCCAGTTGAGACCAGTCATACCCCACACTTGAAGTCCCACAACCTGGCCAAAGCACGCCCTGTTGTCCCCTCTTGGCTCTCCCCCACAAGGCTTCCCAATACCTACCAAACTTCCAATCTGCAAGCGACCCAGCAGCCTCAGTGGTACCAGCCGGTGCCAGTTCGCTACAGGAAGACTAGGGTAGGGAGAGCGAGGGCCGTGTCCATGAATCTGGATCTCGAACGGGGAAAGAACGAGGACCGAGTCTGGGGATGGAGTGGAGAAAGGGTGGAGGTGATAAGGGTCATAGAAGGAGCGTCGAGACATTATGGACATTTTGAGGTTCCGCAGGTATCCATCGTAGGTCCTATATCAATTCAGCATAGATCACAGACAGATGCACTTCCTCGTTTGGCCCGGGAGGACCCCTCTCTCCCTCCCTCCTCCTCAGGATGGATGGATCAAGGGTCCCTCAGTTCTTCCGCTGTGGTGCTAAGGAGATCACCTCTGGATGCCAGGGACAAGAGGAGAGCCTGGCGCCGTCACACAGTTATAGTTTAACAGGGTCCTGTCCTCTTGATGCAGTGTAAAGCACTTTCTGTTTACTCACAAGCACTGGAATGCTAATATCACCAGGCCCAAAGCCCTACAGTCCATATAGGGTCATGGAGTTACAATGTGTGAATCTTGTCTCACCGTCATTAAGTGGTTTCACTTGCTTATATGTTGATGAACATTTTTACAATGACAGTTTCATTCCAAAATTAGACATCCACCATTTCAAAAATGAGACCTCCATTCTGACAAAATGATTGCTGTCATGACAATAACACAATTGTAAAGCCAAGTGAATTTCAGCTACCTTGAGCCCTTTACTTAAAAAATATATTTTAACAATGTAAATATCTGGTTTTAATTCTCATCAATCGCCATGAGGCATAATAATTTCCAACAAACCCTAAGTACCATTTTGAAACCCTTACATTAGCTGAATGATGACAGTAATCAACAAAGGAGAAAATGAAAGGAAGCTGTTTTAAACATTTGAGATTCAGCCGAAGAAATATTGCTGCTGCTGCATTTATAACACTCACCAGCACAGACCTTGTAAGTAACATTGACAGCCTTTAAAGACTGCATTGCACAAGTACTGTTATCTATCCATACTGGCCCTAGTCTAATTATAGATCTAGCTATATATATATAGCAACTCTGTTGCAGTTTTCTATTTTTCCAATGAAAATACTTTATAATTCCAATATACTGTGTACATAGCTTATCATAACTAATGCATGATGTTCCTGCCAAATGGGTAAGTATCAAATATGATATGGGAAAGTATCAAATATGATTGGGTGCCTTAACAGCAAACCTCTAACAGAAGGTAAAAACATGACATTTGGCCAGTATGCATATGGTATGGTATGGTATGATACAGTGTGGTGGAAAATCTGTCATTCAGCTCTTGGTCCGTTATTGACCATAATTCACATACAGTAGCCATTTTGTTCTCACATGATACTCTGGATGGAGTTTCCCACCCCAAGTGTGACATAAGAGCCAAATGGTCATGGTGTGAATATGGACAGTTCAGTCTTCCCAAAACCTGCTTTGTGGATCAACTAGTCTATATGGGTAAAAATATTGTCATGTCTCACTGGTAAACTCTCTTGTTGGGACACAAACACCTAATTTATACTTTGTAGTGGTGAGGTAATTTTCAAGCTAATAATGTGGCATCACAATGCGTTAGTTTGAAAATCAGTTGTCAGCAAGCATCATTGTCATGATGGAGTGTAAGTTAAACCTGAAACTGTATGGGGCCATTGACATATCAGAAATATGCAAGGTGTATTGACACAAATCTACTAGTTCCCTGTGTTTGTGGGGAGCTGGGGGTGCAGAGACTGCAGACCTTGAATGATACTAGCATGCCTCTGTTGCCCTCTGCCTCTGTACTGTTGCATGAGGAGAATGAGGGGAAAAGTGTTTAACCACTTAAGCTCTATTCAAAATCTTCAATAGCTCGCAACATGTCACATTGCGACGCATTGTGAGCTTATAGATCTATTCTTTTATACTTTTTGAATCGTTTTGAAAACATTTGAAAAATGTTGCCTGTAATGACGTGCCCTAAATATGGACACCAGGTTTAAAGTGGTTAAGGCAGCTGTCTATAGTCATGCCACATTTCATGAAAACAAAGGGGGTCATTGCACCATATCAGCATGGACATGTGGAGAGCCAAGAAAAGAAACAAGCACTTAGTTCGATACACAGGCGCCCAGAGAGGCTTCAACTGATACAGTACCATATCAGTATTATAAAGAAAGTAATTAAAACGATATCTGGACATACCTCAGTCCTCCAATCTTAGAATAACTTCCTTAAATCCAAACCATTTCAGTCTTATGGTTAATTTATACATAGTCATAATGACTGTCGCTCAGCGGAAGAATGCATTGCTCGCTGTCATGGTCAAACGACAAAGTATATTAGACTTTACCCGAGTGTTTTTATTTCTTTTTTTATATTGTTTCTTTCCTATGCTGATGCATTTGAACCCTAGTTTATAAAGCAGAGTCTGAACGGAAGTGGAGGCAAACCAAACTACTACTGCCAACCGCTGTCCTCCAACCAGACTTTGTGGTTGTCCTTATCATATCTAGACTGTCAGTCCCTTTGTCTTTCTATCTGTGCCCTTGTGCATGTACTATTATGTACGTGGGTGATTGTGCGTGGACCAATTTTGTAACAGTTGTACAAAACCTTGTTAAGTTAACCTATGTATATATTATACATAATATATTAAATTATTTGTTTTGAAAACGGTTTGACCATTGATCACCCCGAAGCACACACGCGCACACACACTCACAGTTGGTTCTGAATTCAAGGGGGGGAAAACGTCAAATTTCAGGGACACATAACATTCCAGTGGAGATTGCTTTAATTTCATCTCATGCTCATCATATCGTACAGTAATAGGCTAATTGCTTGGAAAATATTTCTCACAATCTTTGGTGAAGAAATATTTACAATTATTGTATGTCAGTGCTCACAAACAACCACCGAACTGCAGGCACGGTACAAACGGTGCCCTGTTCAGAGCCAGCAACTGTCACAGTTTAGGTCTGTAGTACAATAAGGCCCCATACTGTAGTTAACGTACTTCACTTGAACAGACATTTAGGCGGTGGCTCTCGAAGTGACAGATGCATTCACACAATGACTCATTACTGTGATATGTACAAGACATTGTATGCATGCATTTACATATGCACAACATCTTGTACATATGTAGCTTTCTCCCTGGCAATGATCACATCCCAAATGCAAATCGGTACATGTGAATCACGATCATTAAAAATGTTAATCTTGGAAGCTGCCTTACATGAATCACAGCGAAAAGAAAACGTAAATGCAATCAGGTGTTCATACCCAAGCATCTCAGATAATATTAGTATAGCATATAACAGGTTTCACACAATATCGAGCAACTCTTATCAGGGTTATTGTGAATGGGATATCATGTTAAGCAACAACTCGACACTGAATAGCTTCCTTCCAGTGGCCCCACCAAAGGAAACGACATTCAGCTATTGTCAGCTAAAATAAATTAATAAGTGATTATAGTGTTCCTGGAACCTGAGCTTTACAACAGAACCCAAAACAGTGGACAATGATTCCTAGTAAGTCCATTAAAATCCTCTCATCCTGCACCCGTAGAATTAGAGGAGACTTTGGAAGAAATGTTCCTATGGATTGATATCGGCGATAGTCCTTCTCTCCCATATAGCAGTGAAACAACGGTGCGTCCACAGATTTCTATGGATGGGCCGTCACATGTCCACGCCAGGTTAGTTCACGAGGAGACGCGGCCTCTCCTCTGGGACCTCCTCAGCAGGAACACCATGCCCTGCGCAACAAAGGGCCACAGCAACAGGAGGAGCGCAGTCCGGCCCGACACGTCAAATGGCCACCATTTGTCCTCCTGATGACAAATACAGGTGTGTGCTTTTAACCTCAAACAAGTGAACACCTCTGCCACTTCAGAAGCTTCCCTTATCCTAGTTAATGTACTTTATAAGACATACCCGTTTTATTAGCAAATACTATTATGGTTTGTGGCACTTACTCTAATCTTGCACTTTAAATTGTTGTACTGTAGTTTAAATTTCCAAGGAATTTTATTTATAGCTTTGTACAGTCGGGATAAAATTGGTTGATTCTGTTATCATTATTAGTGTGGTTGCCGTAATTACCTCTTGTTCTGAGGCCGCAGCTGCACACTGCAGACATGGTCTCCAATCTGCATTCTGGGCCTGATGGAAAAAGAACAGCAGAGAGGGTTGAGAAATACTGCAACTCCCACTGAAGAAGCCCTGAAGGGTGAATTGCCTGATGAAGGGGCACTATATTTTCATGCACACAAGCAGCCAGCCTGTATAGTGGCTTCGCCACTGAAAGCCATATATGCACACGCGAGGCCACACCGTTGTTAAGACTTGGTTAAAATGTTCTCCGTCGTTAGAGTGAGTGAGTCTGATTACCATAATAACATTGGTCTTCTTCAGCCCATGTGTGGTGCTTTAGTGTTCTCTACACTGAATCAACTAAAAGGGGTATGGAAAGCACGCACTTAGCATCATAATTTGTCGCCTGTTCTCTGCTTTCGACCTCCATAAAAAGACAGGCTTACATTTACAGCAGCAAGCCTCTCCACCACCTCCATTCTGTCCATCACACTCCTCATGTCCTCTCTCAGTCTCCGCAGTGCCAGCACAATCTGTTGTTGTAGGTGCGTGTCCTGCCTCCTCTCATCTCCATCCTCCGAGCCGTCACCTCCCCCCCGTCCACCTCCGCCGCCCATCGCTGGGTCCCCTCGGGCCGGACGCCTTGGACTGCCCTGGGGAACACCACCTGTAGAACACAACCCAGGTTACTGTAGGTTTGATACTGGTACAGTATCGAACCTACAGTACTTCCATGCACATACAGTCATTTTTCATTTAGATCTACACCCTATGAGTATATTGGATCAATCAATATAATGCAAGTTCAAAACAGCGCAAATATATTTCCCTGAAACCTTCCCCATGTAAGTAGTCCCTCATCCAAAGAACACATCAGACCTTTGTAAACCAGGTGTATCTGCTACATAGAATCTATAGTGGCCTATTGAAAAGCTACCAGAGTTTAGCCCAGATGTAGGAAATCAAATAAAAGCACTGTCTGCAATCAACTAAAGTCTGCAGGTTGATATGTCTACAACAAAAGGTTACCATTTTATGATGGTAACCGTCAGCTGCTGATGGGACTTGGCCATAAATAATAAATATGACCACAATCAAATTAATTGCCAGGAATACTGGCACCAACATACGTTCTCTCCAGCCGTAGTGTGTGGCATCCCTTCCAGTGTCTCTATTCCTCCTATTTGGTGGGCCTTTCCCATCTTCTGCCCCTTCTCCACCTTGACCGGCCCCAACCTGTGTTGCCTCTGGAACGGTTTCCAGTTGGTGGGATTGGACTGGAGTCACCTCTGAGTCTGAGTGGACATGGCCATTCTGAAGTCCATTGAACATAGCCACTTCCACCTATGAACACAGTTCAACCCAACATTATCATCAAGGTCACAATATTGTCACCCGTCTTCTTGCACGGCTGAAGACAGATCACCGTTTAAAGGGGTGACATGCTACCATCCAAACTTTGACAAAACACCTTTCAACCAAACTGTTCAGAGAGCTGATCCCTCCCACTCTCAGTAATCTGATGGAATTAATCACAGCTGTGTATGTATGTGTAGCTTACTCTGTCTCGAGCTACAGGAGGAGGTTTGTGTACATCTAGTGTAGTTATTTTAATACCTGGATAGTGGATATCGGACATTTGTCACAGAGGTATGGATGCTTAGCTTTTTCTTTGCGACAGCCGACAGTTTGTATGTATGCGTGTTTGTAGAGAGACTCCTTAGCCAACGTATGTTCCCACTGCAGACAGAATAGCTTGGTCTGAATGTGAAAATAAAAATAAATATATCACAACCACCCAGCTTCTATCCGAACCATAGACTGTATCCGAACACACTGTCTGAACTGTCCGAACAGAATTTGGACAGTAAAGACATCTAGGTGTGCTGCTGGGATGACCACCGTGCTGCATTAACAGTAATTTAAGCCAACATTGGGTAAAAGCTACGCTTTAAAAGAACATGGATTTCTATACACTTTATCTTTTTGTGGGGGGGAAAAGCGTGCTGATATTAGAGCCGACTGCCTATCGACTAATTACCGTAGTCATATTTGGCAATTGGATGTTCTTTTATTATGCACTAATTAGTCCAGTGCATCCACACACAAAGTGAAGCAGCCAAAAGAAAAATGTACAGAATAACTATTACATTCAATAGTAATCCATGGGTTTCTTTAAATGGACACAAAGCAGACAAGCTGCCATGAGTCAGGGCAATGTGATGCAAGTAACTATAGGGGCCATGGCTAGACCGACAACCTACCCTAACCATAACCGCAAGCACGGGAGCAGCGCATGTCCGACCGTTGTTTCCACATGTCGGACCTTTGGTGTGTCGGATCTGCGTGTGCATCCCAATATGAATGAAGCACAAAATGTCTACCCAAAGAGCATTATACCCCAAGATATGAATAAACAGTACTTATTTTAATCTTCAATAAGTGGCCATGGTAAGTGGGATAATCCAATCTGAGCCGTGCACTACATAACATGGAAAAGAGCGCAGCTCAACATGGATTATTATCTCATGGATTATTATGGATACTTTTATCACTGCTATTGCCACTAATCACACTGCTTCGTACCTTGATGTTAAGCTCCTCCACTGAATCCACAGAGTCACAAAAGATCTCATTCTCCGAGTCACTGGTCACCACCAAGCCTTCACACACAACAGCGTCTACAGGAATAGAGGACGACGTTTACATCTGAAGGTTTTTATTCAAAAATGTTATATCCACTTTGAAACATTACACCATTTTGAATGATGACAGTTTGGTCAACACAGTAGGTGCTGTAAACATGTATCCTGTATATCCAAAATAGGTTAAAAAGCACACCTGCAATGTGAAGTGAGCGGTGCGTTGGAGTCTGCAAATAATTGTAGTGTAAAAGTACAATATTTGCCTGTGAGATGTAGTGGGGTAGTAGCTGGTGTCCTGCTGGGTGTAATAACAAGCACAGTTTAAGCACATGGTTGTAATTACCCCTCCTTCCTGGTGTGTGTGTGTGTGTGTGTGTGTGTGTGTGTGTGTGTGTCTCATTGACCCTCCAATGCGACCCCACTTAGCTGACTGCTCAAACAGCTGCAGGGGTCAATAGGTCATACTCAGGGACAGATAGACATACGGTACAGACCCCCCCACACACGCACAGGCACTGCTCAAAAATACAAAGGGAACGTGTAGGGGTTAGTGGTGCTTGCAGCAGAGGTTATACTGCAGGTTCCATGTAAACACGTATGGGGAGATAACTACGCAAAGCTGTAAATCATTTCCTACCCTGAGGGATGGTGGAAGCCAGGAGCTCAGTGGTCTCACAGGGACTCGTCTCCTGCTCTGAAGCTTCTGGAGGAGAAGGCTCAGCTTCAGGTCCCACCTCCTCCCAGTCCCTCACCACCTCCTCTGCTCCTTCTTGATTGTCAGCCTGCTCACTGACGTTTATACCTGGTACAGAGACAAACCATTATGTTTGTGGAGCACAAGAACTTGTCAGCCCCTACAGCATGCCGTAATGGCTGTTGAACTCAGGGCTTAAAGCAAAAAAAAATCCCATGACTGAAAAAGATTTTTTGCACTGATCTCATTAAATGACCCCTATGAAATCCTCAGGGCTGAAATCCGTCCCCAGGACTGAGAACTGTAAGCCCTGTGAATTCTGAAATTCTCTAGCCACCTACTCTTCCCGTCTGACCAAATTAACTGTTGGAATAAAACATGTAAATGTTTGCACTGTGGCAGGGCAAACTGGCAAGTTGGCATACTTACTTTTTACTTACCCAAAATTGCCTAGCATGCTTAAGTGGTTAAAGGTATTTCATGCTCACCTTCTCTGAGACTGAGGAAAGACTGAGGTGGACGGGGCATGTCATCTATGACCACATAGAGAGGCTCAAAATGGTGAAACAGCGAGGCAGTCTTCTCATTAATCGGCGTGGTATCTATGACCTGCAGTGTTAATGGAACATTTTGACTGTTAAACTTCAGAAAGCCCTGATTTTATTTTATTCGGTTAAAAGCATAGTGATGAAAATGTTGCCAATATTTTAGTTACAAGATAATAATACATTGGTATTTAGTCCTGTGTTATGAATACATTTTTGTATTATCATATCATAATGTCTGGCAGACAACATACTAGCATCAGTTGGTTCTATTCAATGAGAGGTGGATAGCAAGGGTTTGCAGACTGTTGCAAGCTACAGTTGGACTATGTTGCTTAAAGTGAATAGTAGAAATATTAGCTCCCATGTCATGCATTATTTTCGCTTGATGTGTATATTACAGTATGTGATAAGTGATTAAAACCCATTCTGGTTTCTGGGTTTACCGTACCTCTTGAGCTACTTTCTTTATCTCGTCCACATATGTAGACATTGCACTCTCGCTGCTCATGCCTCCCAGCTGGCTCCAGGCATCCCTAATGTCAAACAAGAACAATCACTTCTTTGTGTATTTACCAGTGCACTATTGTCAATGCAACCTTATGTGACCATGGCTCGGACTTCAGACTTCAGAGCAGTGGTTCCCAAACATTTTCAGCTCAAGACTCAAAAGTCAAATTTAGTGTCTCCCCCGAAACCAAACTTAGGAAAATCGGGAATTAGTCGCCTCATTTAAAAAATAGTGACGATGTACAAGCTCACAACGCATCACAATGCTACCCTTGTGAGCTTGAACGTCAACATGTTTTAAATATATACACGTAGAAAAAAGTAGATGTACTAATACTAATTGTATGCAAGGTTATGTGTGTGTGTACACTAGTGTACAGGTATGTACGTACGCATACACTACACACACACCATTTGTAGCGTCCTACTGGATCCCAGAAGCCAGGGCGGGAAATTGTACAGGGTCCACACACAGCCTGCTTGTACAGGCTGTAGAACCGCAGCATCACTTCGTAGGAGGGCCGATAGGAGCCTAGGAGACAGACGTAATGGTTTATTAAGTGTAATTGTACCCTTCCACATTCTGTTCATTTAATCTCGGTGTCGATTCCTCAATTTTCACCGAGGGAAATTAGAGAGGATTATAGAGAACACAAAGAAATAATATTTTCTTGAATCCAATGCCTTGGATCGTTTTTTTTACGTGAATCCAGGAGTTCTCGACATACATTTTACACAAAGGAAAGGGACTTAATGCTTTGAAATATTGTGGAATGTAAGCTTGGATCGTTGCATTTTGGATTACAATCAGTTAAAAGTGTGCAGTTTTACGAATGGAGCCTTGTGTGCAAAAAACCAAAACACACACTGAATGTGTTCTATTTATAGTAAAAGCCCAGTTTACATTAAATATTATATAATATACAGTAAAATACTATGTAATTTATCCATTTGTATTAAACTTTCAAAGTGTACAAATAACAACATGGATTGTACTGCAGCCTCAAAGGAGTGTGCTCTTTAACACTGGAGTTCAGTTACGTGAACACTCTGGGTTCTCTATTACAGTGCCTACCATACCATTTTTCGGGAGGTTTTGAATGACATCCACAGCAGCCTGGAAGCGCTTCTGGTGATCAACCACGGGCTCTGCTGCCATGGCCGGGACAGGCATGACAGTACGCAGGGTGCTGGTACTAGACATTCACCCTGGGCAAGTTCAAGTTCGTTCGAATGCAACTGGAGCTGGAATCGAAGCACGGAGCGAGAAATGCACAGACTTAAAAGCACTAACGTGGCATGATGCCAGACTTTTTAATCAGACAAGAAAGAGTTGACCGCTCACCTCACTTGCGTTGCTACTCGTCCTGATCATTGGTCAACCAGTATAGCGCTGTCCGTCGGGTGTTCTCTGGTCTAGAAAGGGCCACAGAAGTCCTGTTACACTCCTGTACACATCCAGCGCACATTCCAATGACTCGTTCGCGTGCTTTTCCTCGACCGACGCGAGTTTAATGTAGTGACAAAGTATATTTACTAAACCTTCGGCTCTCCTCATAGAGGTATAACAAGGTTCTCCTCTTACTTTTTTCCCCTGCAGCCACACATAAACTACTTCCGTGTTAGATCACGTGACTAAGACATAGCCACGCCCATTCCGATGACAGCGTCATGAATAATAACTCTTTAATGGATTAAATCATGTAGCGCACAAAAGGAACCCCACAAAAAATACTTTACTCCTACAGTTTTAGATATTGCATTTAGCATGAATATTAATTCCGGCAAATTGTCTTTATGGGAATTGTAACGGTGCACATGCACAATCTTTTCAGGTCAGTCAACTAACGTTAGAGGGCATCATTGCATGCATTGTTCAGATTCCTTGATATTACGAATATTAAAATACCCTCCACATCATCGGAGGAGTAGTCGGACGCTGGACGATTACCCCATTTCCTTGTCACATTATTCACCTTCTCCGTTTTATTACAATGGTGTGGTTTGTTGTTAGCACAGGTTGAGCACCGAACTATGCTGGCTCTAATCCGGTTTATGCTGCAGCCGCCGAGTCCTCCAACCCCGTGACATCATCACTTGAAAGGATTGAACAAGTCTTGCCTTTTCTCTCAAGAGGATAAATCATGAGGCGCACTGGACTCTGCGTGGAGAAGCACAGTCGGACATTTGTGTACAACGAGCTCCAGTCCTCCATGCTGCATGCGTCCAGTGATCTGTAGGGTCTGACAGATTGCTGGATTAAGTTGTGAGTGTGAGCGACACGAATAGACTACAAGGATCAAGTGTACTACTGGGCAGCATGTTGGGCAGTGGTAAGAAATTAGCTTCTCCTGTGAAGAATGGAGCCGGGACGTCCGATTCGGTCTCCGAATCTAAATCAATTGACCCGTTGAGACATTTGGGTAAGTTCTTCTTAATTAATATGTCGTTACATCTTAGAACAAAACCTTATCTGGGTCACTGAGGCGCAACCCCCTGCGTACATCCTCATTGTTTAAGCAACTGCCTGTGCGCATATCCATGCCATCCCATTGATGATGATGATTCTAATACAAGAGTCAATGGGATGGATATAGGGCGATAGTCTTTACATGTATAGACTCGTTGAACACATGAACACAACAGTGAACACGGGACACAGTTATGCAGACAGCTGTGCAACGTTTATTAAACATATTTGGTATCAAATGTTTAATTTATTGATGACCCCACACTGGACTGCCTATTACTGGAGTGGATTGTTGTACTGATGAGCCGGTTCCTATACAGGCCATTCTGATGACAAAAGATAGTGGACTGGGTTATTAATATGTTATTAATATGTTATTGTACTCAACATATTCCTAGATGACATGGGTTCTGTTCTGCTAAAATTGCTAAATGATGACAACAAACTGATTTTAAATGCACTGATTTTAAATGTATTCTGTAACTGTACTTTCTTATTGCAACTAAGGTTTATTTTTTATATTACTGTTGTTAGAGGTGTCAGGTGTGATTGAATGAAGAAAGTTTACAGTCATATCAAGACAGACAATCCTCTGCCAGAGAAACATCACCAATAATCTGTCCATCATATTCATAAGCCATTTTGGCAGATAGCCATAACCAGCTTTCTAGCTGCTAGTAAAATTTGCATGACTGCTACAATACTAGATAGATTTACTGCATTCATTGCGCAAAGAGCCAGCTTGCATTTGTCTCTCTAGGTCTCTCACATGGATAAATCAGACCGCCTCTGTACTTATAACCAAAACAAAATTAGCTCGCTGTTCAGGCGGGGCTCGTCTGCAATGATAAACTAGTGCTGGGACCTACGTACAGCTACACTATAATAATAGACTGTGACGATACTACAGTATGTGATCCAGCTGCATGCTGCCTTCCACTTAATTGGCTCGTTTTCAGAGTGAACAGTATTGCCACTAGCCTAAGTCACTGTAGGGTCATATGGGACATCCATCAGCAACATTCTCCTATCAATTAATCTAACATTTTCATCATTTGGGCTTTTCAATATCATTAAACTTTTACACAGCCAACCAAGCCAGTCACATGTTTGCTCTCAACTATGTAATACAATGTATTTGTATCGTATTTGTATTTTTTCATTGCTTAGTGATCACTGGAAATCAGTATTTATTTTTCCCCTAAACAATATGAATCAATGGGTTACACAGGCATACGACCAAAACAAACAGATATCATTTTGTAACATTTACATCATCGTATACAGTAACTACTACCAACAAGCCAACTAGGTTAGCTTGTTTAACTAGGTTTAGGTTTAAACGTAAAGTTTGCTGTGTTAACAGAGTTTCACATGTTTGTAAAACCAACACCACCAGTACCAGTACCATCTAAGCCTCTGTAAATGCCAGAATACAGATATGCACTCTCACTGTGTGATGGGGATGTAACTATACAGTTTTAATTCAGATGAACTCTCACTGGTTGGTGGGGATGTAATTTGGCGTACAGTTTTACGGTATACTGCGGTATCAAGTAACTATGGTTCATAACCATCCATGTAACGCATGTGCTCATGGTTTTGCATTGCATTAAATATGTCGTGCAAATGTTAATGCTTGAGAGTTTCAGTTAGATGCACACAATGGCATGCCATTACTTCTCCTTCTGGGTGGCATTAACCACAAATAGGGTGATTCCCATCCAGTGCGTTGGTAGTATTTTCATTGTTATTACAGCTTGGGCAATAGGGCAAAGCCAGGAGGGGAAAGCGTACCACCTATGTAGACGTGCTGCGGCGCGACAGCTTGGCTGACAACACTGAAGAGCTCAAGAACCTGATGTTAGATAGGAAATTGTGGAGGGCAGCGATCCAGGAATCCCGAGTTGGTGTTGGCTAGACCTCACTCTCGCAGCAACTAACTAACTAATTACAGCTTGATTGAGCATGTATAATACTGTATTAAGCAGGTCAACAATCTCCCCTTGTAGTTGTGTCCTTACAAGACCTCGATCGGAAAAAGAGGAAATTTGAAAATAGTGTCTCCTAATATTTGTTGCTTATTTCTGTGCTGAAATGTGTAACTAAACAACACTGAATAAATGTAGTCTTGTTTCCTGAGAAATAAATCAATATGCATCCTGGGTTAGGAAAAACATTGCCTTTGGCATTCATTGCTGCATTTGGTATTTGCAGCGTGTGACCATTATAGATCCACACAGACGTTTGTTCCCTTGGTTGACCTCGACCTTTGGCCTCGACCTTTGCACACCATATTTTGGTTTCTTGTAAAGCTTGTGGTCAAGTTATTCAAACCTATTTTGCTATAATACACTTTGTATATTACCCTGTATAAGAGAATCAACTGAGTTCCTAAAATATAATTGAACATGTAACATAATATCTCTGGACAGAATTCAGTGTCTACCCAACAGGTCCTGTACCACAGAGTTTCCCTCAGGGTTCCTGCGGGCACTTAGTCAATAGAGGAGGCTATGGATATACAGTTCACCTGAACATACCTGTGTCTTCTGTCTACCACTGTATAGGGGAAACATTGCAATTCACAAACTCGGAGTTGACCCGCTTGACTTGGAAAGGAGCCAGTTTAGGTGGTTCGGGCATCTAATACGAATGCCTCCCGAGCGTCTCATAGGGAGGTCCTCGCTGCTAATGTTGCTCTTGAATGGGAAGTCTGGAGCTCTTTGTTTGGAACTGTTACTCCCGCGACCCCATTCTGGATTAGCGGTTGAAGATGGATGGATGGATGGATGTTGAATTTTAGCAGTCAATAGAAACCGCTATATATACACAATACAACCCATATTGACAGTGACAGATACAATCCCCCTATCTGTTCTTGTTACCTTGTTTGCAATCACAACCCAGTATATCATGTTCAACAACGTGTTTGCACCAACCCACCAGTTGAGAAACAGTAACAGCGCCTGCTTGACTTCTGGCATGAGGCTCTTGTACAGTACGTCATGGCATCTTGCATATCTGTGAGGATGGCAAAGCCATCTGTTTTGTAAGCTACATTCAATTGTGTCTATTACTTTACACAAACATACTTGAGTAACTTCTCAAAAACACATTTGACAGTAACATATTTTTCAGTTGAAAATAGCATCATTAATATTAATTGTCGTATGACATGGTTGTTTGATATACAGTATAACTTGGACTTTAGCCAAATCCAAACACACAAGTGTGTGTACGTGTGTGTGTGTGTTTGGCTGTGTGTGATTCCAGTATCAAGACTGCCTTGTCAGTATAGTGACCAAGCCCTCCTAGACTACAGTGCGGCTACTGTTAGTCAGCATGGGTCTTACTGTTGCTATATCTATGAAGGAGAAGTGAAAGGCTGTTGGGCTGAACACATGCAGTGACTTCTGTATGTTTTTCTTTAGGGAGGAACTGATTCAGTTGTACTTCACAATACGCTCTGCACTTTCCACAACACACACACACACACACACACACACGCACACACACACACACACACACACACACACACACACACACACACACACACACACACACACACACACACACACTCCGCCAGTTTCACCAACAGCTGACCGAATTACATTAGTTTTACTGTTTCTTTGGGGCAACATCAAAACCCATTTCTTACCGCAATAATGACCCATTTCCTCATGTCTTTACGAGGTCAATTTCTTCTGGCTTTACTGACCTCATCACTTAGGGAGAAGTATTTTACTCCCTTCCTTGTGGGAGGTAAAACATGGTACACACACGCGCACGATTGGCACGCGAGCGCACACACTCACTCAATCACAGCCACTTTGCTCTCAGATAAGAAAACCTCAGTTAGGCCACGTACGCTCTTGGCTTAAAACGCATAGCAGTCTCAGATAGCTTGCATTCCACACTCTATTGGCTTTTACCACTGACCAGTGTGTTTGATCCATGCAGTTGCAGTGTTTGCTACACTGCATCTAAGGACAGTATAGGCTTATTATCAGCAAACTTAAGTAAATAGCAACTGTGTGCAAATGTGTTCCGCTGCAAAAGGTCTGTATTCTCCATGTCATGTGAGAAGTACACTATACTGTACTGTATACTCCTGATTGTATTTAGTCTAAGCTGATTTCATTTAGTCTAAGAATACAACTTCATCAGTTAAAATGCCTTCATTCAAAACTCAACATACGGAATATGCCTTTCTGCTCTTATTGCTATCGCCACACAGGTGTCTCGCACGTACAGTGGACTTTCAAAATGTTTTTGTAATTGTGTGGAAGTCCTTTTGTCATTTCAAGGGCACTTGGCGTGTGTTTTTTGTAAGGACAAGCAATGCTCATTTACTGGTCATATTCAGGTCAACCTTTGGTTAAAGCGTACGTTTCAAGGGCTGGAATTTAAACCACAAGCTCAATGTTGCGACAAGCAGCGTCATACAGTAGACTGGTCATCGTAGCTTTGACTCATTCTGCTGTTTATGAATAAATCCACATGACATAATGCAGAGCAGGTTTGGACCACAGGTGGATTCATTCAAACAGACAACGGACATTTGGGGTTGGGTTGTTATGGTGAGTTGTAGTAGTAAAGAGCAGTAACAGTCTCAAGAAGACAGCTTAAGAAATCCTCAGTACCAAGATTAATGTAAAATGTTTACAGGGGCCATCTGGAGACAGTTCTGTGGCATAACAGCAGTACAGTATACTAGTATGTTTGCTCATGTAAATATTTGTTCAACACCAAGACCTAGATGTCCACACATTTGTTATAATACAAAGTTGTTCGGAAATATAACATCTGCTTTCTTGCTCAGGGCTTATTAAACACAAACATCATGTATGTCATACATATGATGTACTGTACATGCCAAATGCCTACTATTATGCACCGAATAATCGGTATCGGCCAATACTCCCCTTGTTGACTGCTATCAGTGTATTGACAAATAAGATGCCATTCACTGATGCCAGTGGCCGATGTTTATCTGTTGATTGAATTTGTGTTCATTGACAGATAGTTTGATGCAGGGCTGAAATACTTTAACGCTATTATTTTTTATCATAAAGATTTATTTGTTTCCCGGGGCACAAATCACAGTGCTTTTATTCATCGACATTACACACAACAAGGCAACATGTGTATGTCAAAAGGGAACTAAGATATTGAAAGAATAGTTGATATGAGATAATTTCTTACACAATTTATGTACTGTAAAATCCACAGTAAAATTTGTTAATCTAATCCTGAGAGTGTACCATTATTTTGTTTACAATTGTACACTCTCGGAGTGACGATTTTGCTGTGCATGTACTGTACATAAAGATGTTATGGTATGTGTTTATGTGGACATCTCAGTGACGATTTTATATCCAAAAGAGGTATGTGTTTATGTGGACATCCTGGGCTCCATTTTCGTCACCGCTAAACCCCTTATCCCTAAACTTCTTTGCCTTTTTTTACTATTTTGAAAAACATTTTTGAATAGTTCAACTAGCCAATCTACATTGACACGTTGTGAGTTTGAAGAAGTTTAGGGATAAGGGGTTTAGCGGTGACTAAAATGGAGCCCCCAATGTGTGTTCCCTGTATGAGTCCTGTTTATGGTTGGATTGAATCTTACATCATGCAAAGAGCTCCATGCAACCCTGGTGACTCGACCCTCCGGCAGACAGCTGACATAGCAGATAGCATGACCTGCTCACTGTAAGCCCTACAATTGCATGTGCCCCCCTTGAGACAACGACAAAGCCTAACTCATTATCTGTCGTATGATGATGTCACGTGCAAAGAAGAACTGATCTACATGCTGACAACGTGTCGCATCAGTTCTTTTTGGCACTCGACAGAGACTAAATGAAGCTTATGGAACCCACCAAGGGCAGCCCACAGCCCATGGCTTGGGGAGCCTGCGCCTTGTGTAGAAATCACAGTGCTTAACAGGTTTCCTGATGCATGACTTCCTAAAAAACATATGTGAGTTTCACATGGATAAATCAAGCACATTTTAAATGCCTCTCGAGTCCGACTCTCATTACTCCACAGTTAATTTCTCTAACAGGCAGCAAGTGGTATGAATATTGTGACTGGACTAGAACACTTAGCTGATTGCATGATCCACTTAGTTTCTCCTTACTGTCTAGCTTGCCCTTCTCTGTCCTGTCCAGCTCTTATTGTCTCAGTCTCTATGTAATGTATGCCTCATGTCATGAGCATGGCAGTTGGACAGACTCAATGCGTTCTTCGCTAACTTCTTTCCCTTCTCTTCCAGCTTGGTAAAATCATCATCATCATCATCTCTCTCTCTCTCTCTCTCTCTCTCTCTCTCTCTCTCTCTCCCCCCATCTTTTATGCCATGCCAGATTTGACTGTGACTCAATTAGCCTAGCACTCTGGTCAGATACACACACACCACACCAGCCTCTAATTCAAAAGAATATCTCTTCTCCTTGATTTTCTGTGGAAAGTGGAAAAGTGAGTGGCAAAGTGAGTTTAATGTCATTTAACAAAGTCAAAGTCGTACGATTTGCCACACACGTTACCGCAGTGAAATTTGTTCTCCACATTTGACCCATCTCTTGGAGCGGTGAGCCGCAGCCAAGGAGCGGTGAGCTGCAGCCGTGCCGCGCTCGGGAATCATTTATACATCGATTTATACATTGTTTAATAGGACTTGGATATGGGCTGTCAAGGCCAGAAAGTATTTTTTTGCCACTCAGTAGGCATTCTCGCATAACTTCCAAGTATGATGAAGATCATATCCTCGCGGTTAGATCAACAGACTGGGTCAGTCCTTTGTGCCGTCGCGTCTGTCTGTCCATCTGGTCTGTCCGTATATAGAGACATCTTTCTAATCTATTGTGACAGCCTTCCCACTCTGCCTGTCTGGCACCTTGCGTCCAGGGGAAGTGATTGGCAGAGTGGGACAGGTCGTCAGCCACTGGGCCTCACCTGGGGGTGAGGAGCCTATATAAGGCTCTCTTCTCCTCCAGTGAGCAGCTGTGTTTGTTTGGGTTCCTGCCCTTATTTTTGCTTATACTGTACATTGACACACATGCACACACCCCATTCTACTCATCCATACACTGCATACAGTACTGATGCACACACCCCATTCTACTCATCCATACACTGCATACAGTACTGATGTCTACCATTTGTTCACACATTGGTGTTAATTTTTGTTTACTTCATAGTATTTAAGTTTAAATAAATTACTTTTTTGGCATCCAATTAATGTGTGGACTCCCTCTTTATCGCTTACTCACCCGGTATTGTAATTTGTGAATGTGACCACCTGTCTGGGTATGTATGAAATGGAGTATACTGTATGTATTCACAAACTGTATATCTCTCTCCCCCTCTCCATCTCTCCCTTACACTGCCTCCCTCCTTTATGGTTCTTCCTCTGTTTCCCCACCTCCATCCCCCTGTCTGTTTGCCTCTCCTCCCTCCCTCCTCCCTTCCTTCCTTCCTTCCTTCTCTCTTGTCTGCATTATTTGCATCTTTGTCTCCCAATCTGTCTATTCTTCCATGTTCCCTTTCTCTCTCTCGATCCATACTTTCGTTGATCTAGGAGTGGAGGATAATGAAGATGTGAAGTTAATGTTGCAAGGCTCCTCTATGGTGAAGGTACAGACAGTATTCTTCTTGTCTTCTTATTCTTCTCCTTCTTCATGACATTTGATCCATGTATCTGTTCTCTGAGTCTGGACCAACCTCTTAACCCTAGAACACTAAACATGGGTGATTTTCACCCGCCGGACGATTATATTTGTGCAATTTTCATAATGTTGCTGATGTCTGAGGTGGGCGGGTCTTTCTGTACCTTCATGATGCTCAGTGACATCATAGAAGGTAGCTTTGTTTCCCTGCCCACATCCCTGTTTTTTTCTACAGGCTGGTGTTCGGTTGAATTTCACCCGTGTTTAGTGATAGTGTGATAGAGAAATAAATCCCATACACCCACAATGTACTTTTTAATTTCTTTCTTCACTGGACTTCACATGTTTTAGGAATGGTTGGACCAAAGGAGACGTTCCTAACTTCATTTCTCTTTATAATCTTTATAATAATAATTATTTAAAAAAGAATAATGGATAAACAAATTAAACT